>NC_048583.1:42070416-42282916 GCF_013265735.2 Oncorhynchus mykiss
AATATGGGCTGTTTTTAACAAACACAGCAAAATATTGGGGATTTGAGACTAACCTCCTCTTACTAAATTCTAAACCATTCATAATGATATAATAATATAGCCTAATATATGCCATTTAATCCAAAGTATTTACGGTCATGCAGACCCCGGGAATCAAATCTACAATCCTGGCTTTTGCTCACTACTGACCACCATTTATTCTGACTGTGCCCATTTGTTGTACTGTTCCATTTTTGGGGTGTCCATTTTGAATTACTGTGTAGATTATTAGTGTCAATGTGTAGGCCTTCATGTGGCAAAGAGAGAGGGAGGGGGCACGGAAAGGCCCAGTGTAGCCTAACTAGCCTACTGGCCAAAGCCATGGAGGTGCCCAGAGAGACATACTGCAGCATCATGGTCCACAGCATGGTAAGACATGGGGCAGATGGGTTCAGTGTAGCAGCACAACCTCCCCCTTCTCCTCCCAAATGTGAGGCAGCAGTGGTGGGAAAGGCACAGTGTGAGAGGGAGCCTGGGCTCAGGGCTGAAACAGAAAAGCTGTTGGGGAAGCGTTTGGGGGTTGGGATGGAGCGGGGGCTGAAAGCGGTTGGAGGGGGCATCGGTTTTGGGGTGGAGAAGGAAAGCCAGTCCCCCCTGTCACATCCCTTTGAAAACCTAGTGCAGGGGCACGAGCCCAGGGAGGAGTGGCAGTGTGGCCCAGCGCCTGGGCAGACAGGCAGTCACCGCTCTGGGCTGTGGTCCAGCTCGCCCCACCCCACCCCTACACCAGCCCAACCCGTCTGGCCCAGGCCTCAGGCAGTAAGGCAGCCGGCCCCCAGTGGACAGGCCGGAGCCCTGCGTGATGGAGTCCCAACCCCAAAGCCTCATCTAGGCCCCTCAAGAACAGTCTAGGTTTCCACCCAGCTCAGTGAGATGGAGATGCTGCAGAAGACATGAATCCACTTTTCCTTTCTCTCTGCTGTCCTCCTGGGCCCAGGCCCCTGGATCGGACCCAGTAGAGTCTGCTGGTGATGATAACCCCCACCTCTCCACCAGGCCACTCTGCCTCCAGGGCCTGCCCAGCGCAGGTCCACACGTCCCCATGGCAACAGTGGCAGGCCCATGTGAGTCCACACAATGTGAGTGGGCATGGAGCCAAGGGCTGCCAAATTGGGATGAAGGAGAAGCTTTTTGGGAAAACAGCTCTCAGGAATACTGAATATTGTTTGTTACTTTGCTCTGTCCCAGGATACTGGTATGTTTTTGGCCCTCTTGACAAAATGTCACAGACACTGTTTTAGGTGCCTGTGTGTTCAGTCCTCCTGGTCTTTGTTTGAAATATACTTTGACCATGAGACATATGCAACGTCTTGGTGAGGTTCTCTCTGTCTGTTCCATGCTGCTCATGTTCTATCATATCTTTTTTTAGGCTGGGAGGTTTGATTTGCTTTAGGTTAGTGTCAATTTCATAACTTTGATGCAGAGAGGACTATTTCTAAAAGTAACCCCTTGGGTAGAGTTGATCTAATGCATTCCGGAGCGTTCACTGTATATTTAAAGAAGCCTTGTCATAGGAATACTAAGCCTGTGCAAACACAAGTAGTTCAATGACATTCACAGCTACCACCTAAAGTTGATTCCCCGCCCCCTCTAAGCCATTGGGAAGACAGAAGTGTTTGGCTGGCGTTTACTGAAAGTGGATCTCTGCTGTTTGTCTTGTTGTTCTCTATCCCGACCGTCACAAGTGTTTAGCTTTCCTTGACTAGTGTTAGGAGCGGATGAGTATGTGTGACATGTGGTATATTTGCTGATAACAGGATTTACTCAAATTGCGAAATGCCAATTGAGGAAGGTTAATTGTGAGTGCAGCTGGTAGAATGGCTGTATGCAATAATTATTAGTGTAAGATGCTTTATTATCTAGTTGTGCTAATTAGGCTGTTGCCTTTGGATCACCACTTCAATCACATGTCAAATTGCATTAAGTTCTCTTTGACATTCATTAATCACTATACTAAAATAATGCTGTTTTGTAGATGTCCTTAGCCTGTTTATTACTATTAAATGCATCTTTTTTGAAGTATTGATGCAGAACATTTGAAGAACATTTGAGGATTCGGGCTTAGAAATGAATAAATGGATTATTACATTTTCTCTCATTTTGTTATTTAGTGAGGAGGACGTCACAAGTCAGTTTTTAGTATTCAGGTGCTTAAATATTTAGCAGCATTACTTCATATTTCTCATAGCTGATATTGTTTAAAAAAATCATCTGCAG
Organism: Oncorhynchus mykiss; assembly: GCF_013265735.2. Classification (NCBI taxonomy): domain Eukaryota; kingdom Metazoa; phylum Chordata; class Actinopteri; order Salmoniformes; family Salmonidae; genus Oncorhynchus; species Oncorhynchus mykiss. The sequence continues at coordinate 42,072,673 of NC_048583.1, forward strand.
AGACTGTATCCCACTCTCACAGTGTATTCCACTCTCAGTCACGCCAATTAATCCACGGCTACCTAGTCAGACAAGTGGAGAGGTTGGTTTTTGTCCTGAGTGTCTCGATGTGCCCACCCATGAAGACGAGGCTGGCATGGGCCTGGCATATACTATTGGTGAGGCAGAGAGTGACAGGGAGAGAAAGCAAGAGATCAAGGCATGACTGCCAATGCATGTCATTGCCCTGCACTCTCATCAAATAGCCCCGTGCTGCTTATGTAGCTGCCCAGACACAAATTAATTTGGATGCCTGGAAAGGCTGCGATGCCCTGGACCCATCCCTGCTCCTTAGAGAAGAAAAGACACCAGCGGAGAGCGCTATTCCAAGGAAGGGGGCAGGGGGCGAGAGAGGCCTTTTGATGGATTTCCGTGGAGGGTAATAGAGGAGTCTGGAATAAGATGGGAGGGTGGAGAGCACACGGTTGAATGTGCTTGTCCTGCTATGAAGACAAGATGGCTCAGCCACCACTGTGCCACCGGCCTTCTCATCCCCTCCCCCCTATATTTCCCTTCAGGACACCAGTGGAGAGGGGGTGAGGGGGACCTTGGCTGACATTTAATCTTCTCCTTGGCTCACCACATAATCTTTTTACCCCAAATCTGTACCTGCTCATTCCTGGGCCTGTTTTACCGGGGCCTGCTTTACCGGGGCTGCTCTACCGGGGCTGCTTTACCAGGGCCTGCTTTACCGGGGGCCCTTGATCAGTGAGCTGATGGAGAATGGAGCTCGTCACACACTCCAAATGGGATGGGATTGCCAAGGATGTTAGCTACCAAACACCACCTCCATAATGAGACCCAGCAGCACTGTTTGGGATGAAGTTTACAGGTGGAGAAACAGGGGTTTCATGGGTTGCAGTGGCTAAAACTAAACTGCAAAATACTACATAGCTGGCAAAAAGGGTGATTGGCAGGAGGAGGGAGGGAGGGAAAGGGAGGGAGGGAGGTGGTCTTGTTGTCGGCTGGTACGTCGTTAGCCTCCCAGGGCTCTGGGGAAAAGAGTCAGGCCACTGTGCGTGCTTAAACCTCGGCCCTCGTTTGTGGAGTTCCCGGGGAGCGCTGGACCCCTGCAGGAGGACAGAGTAACAAAACAGCAGCCTGCTGACAGGAGGGGTAGGGAGAGGGAGGGCTGGACATTGGAGTGGAGTTGAATAAAAACACATGCTGGGTTCCCCCTAAGGCATGTAGAGGCCCCCATCACCCCCCAGGCCTAACCCCATGGAGCTCTGACTGCAGTTTTTACAGGTAGGCCAACCATTCATTTATACAGCACTTGATATCGTCAAGGTGCCTCTCCAGTCCTCTTCACCAGAGACAATTGCAACCAGCCTGACCAGGTTGAACAGCAACCTAGACCCTCAAACTCTTCAGAAAGTCCTTCAGCTGTCTGCAACATGTTGACATGTACATGAGCATGTAGTGCCAGGGAGAGAGAGAGATAGAGAGAGACAGAGACAGAGAGCGAGAGCGAGAGAGAGAGAGAGATAGAGAGAGAGAGAGCGAGAGCGAGAGAGAGAGAGAGATAGAGAGAGAGAGAGAGAGAGACAGAGAGAGAAACAGAGACAGACAGAGAGCGATAGAGAGAGACAGAGAGAGAGAGAGAGACAGAGACAGAGACAGAGAGCGATATATATAGAGAGAGAGAGAGAGACAGAGACAGAGACAGAGAGATAGAGAGAGACAGAGACAGAGAAAGAGGCAGAGAGAGAGAGAGACTGAGACAGAGATAGAGAGAGACAGAGACAGAGAGCGAGAGAGAGACAGAGAGCGAGAGAGAGAAGAGAGAGAGAGACAGAGACAGAGAGACAGAGACAGAGACAGAGAGCGAGAGAGAGACAGAGAGCGAGAGAGAGAGAGAGAGATAGAGGGAGAGAGAGATAGAGATAGAGAGACAGAGACAGAGACAGAGAGAGACAGAGACAGAGACAGAGACAGAGAGTGAGAGAGAGAGAGAGAGAGAGAGAGAGAGAGACAGAGAGACAGAGAGAGAAACAGAGACAGACAGAGAGCGATAGAGAGAGACAGAGAGAGAGAGAGACAGAGACAGAGACAGAGAGCGATAGAGAGAGAGAGAGAGAGACAGAGACAGAGACAGAGACAGAGAGATAGAGAGAGACAGAGACAGAGACAGAGGCAGAGAGAGAGAGAGACAGAGATAGAGAGAGACAGAGACAGAGACAGAGATCGAGAGAGAGACAGAGAGCGAGAGAGAGAAGAGAGAGAGAGACAGAGACAGAGAGACAGAGACAGAGACAGAGAGCGAGAGAGAGACAGAGAGCGAGAGAGCGAGAGAGAGAGAGATAGAGGGAGAGAGAGATAGAGATAGAGAGACAGAGACAGAGACAGAGAGAGACAGAGACAGAGACAGAGACAGAGAGTGAGTGAGTGAGTGAGAGAGAGAGAGAGAGAGAGAGAGAGAGAGAGAGAGAGAGAGAGAGAGTGAGAGAGAGAGAGAGAGAGAGAGAGAGAGAGAGAGAGAGAGAGAGAGAGAGAGAGAGAAAAGAGGAAGACAAAACAAAAGTTGATAAGTCTTGCATGGTCTTGTGATCAAGCATCAGTGGTGAGAGTACAAACTTCTATCCCTCTTTTCACCATTTCTCCTCTCCTCCCCCACTCTCTCTCTCTCTACAGTAGAGCCCCTTTTTCTACTTCTTTATCCCTTTTAATTAGAAGGCAAATTCTGCAGCCTGGAGAGACCTAATCCCCTACTGCCCAACAATGCACAGAGTGGCTTTGAACAGCCGACCTGCAACCCCCCCCCACACCACCACAACTGAACCTGCTCGGGGGAAGGGGTCCCATTCCCAGTAACAAGCACACATTGTAACAAGCACAAATCTGCGCCCCAAATACAAACACTACATACCATGCACAGAGGAACTACTTAAAAATCCATGTCTATTTTGGTTCCTTTTCTTGCATCATTATAGGAACAAGGTTACACAGGTGACACAAATGACTCAAACTGAAGAGGCACTGGGTCGGTCTACCCCTGTAGCGAGAGAATGAAATAGACAAAGAGAAAGAAAGAGAGGGAAAGAAAGAAAGAGAAAGAAAGTGAGCGAGAGAGAGGGTCTACTATGTTTCCTCTACTGATTTACATAATGTCCCTCGTTGTATACATTGGAGCCCATTAGTTGTTGTGATTCTTGTGTTAGAGGGATGGGGATTAGATTTAAAAACAAAGCTCTCTTGGAGGGATATCTGTATACAAATAATGGCCTGCCTTTTAGGAAATTAAGGAGAAATTAACAATTTCCAAACATGAATTTAATGCCAAATAAAAGTAATCTTACATTATCAACATTACATCTTAATTTTCAGTGTGTTCCTCTATTTCCATGCCATTAAATACATTGACCCCTCCTCGCTCCTCCACACCCACAGTGATCATTAACTGAGCAGAAATTGTAATGAAAATGTTGAAGCTGTCAGCGCCTGCATCGTTTTACTCCTTCTGTGTTATCCGTGGGAGAGAGGTCATCAGATAACCACAGAGATGAGAGAGAGAGAGAGAGAGAGAGAGAGAGAGAGAGAGAGAGAGAGAGAGAGAGAGTAATAGTGAGGGAGGGAGAGAAAGAGAGAAAGAGAGAGAGAGAGTAATAGTGAGGGAGGGAGAGAGAGAGAAAGAGAGAGAGAGCGTAATAGTGAGGGAGGGAGAGAAAGAGAGAAAGAGAGAGAGAGAGTAATAGTGAGGGAGGGAGAGAGAGAGAAAGAGAGAGAGAGAGCAATAGTGAGGGAGGGAGAGAGAGAGAGAAAGAGAGAGAGAGTAATAGTGAGGGAGGGAGAGCGAGAGAGAGAAAGAGAGAGAGAGTAATAGTGAGGGAGGGAGAGAGAGAGAAAGAGAGAGAGAGAGTAATAGTGAGGGAGGGAGAGAGAGAGAAAGAGAGAGAGAGAGTAATAGTGAGGGAGGGAGAGAGAAAGAGAGAAAGAGAGAGTGAGAGAGAGAGAGTGATAGTGAGGGAGGGAGAGAGAAAGAGAGAAAGAGAGAGTGAGAGAGAGAGAGTGATAGTGAGGGAGGGAGAGAGAAAGAGAGAAAGAGAGAGTGAGAGAGAAAGAGTGATAGTGAGGGAGAGAGAGAGAGAAAGAGAGTGAGTGATAGTAAGGGAGGGAGAGAGAGAGAGAAAGAGAGAGTGAGAGAGAGTGACAGTGAGGGAGAGAGAGAGAGAAAGAGAGAGTGAGAGAGAGTGATAGTGAGGGAGAGAGAGAGAGAGAAAGAGAGAGTGAGAGAGAGTGATAGTGAGGGAGAGAGAGAGAGAAAGAGAGAGAGAGTGAGAGAGAGTGATAGTGAGGGAGAGAGAGAGAGAAAGAGAGAGTGAGAGAGAGTGATAGTGAGGGAGGGAGAGAGGGAGAGAGAGAGAGTGATAGTGAGGGAGGGAGAAAGAGAGAAAGAGAGAGTGATAGTGAGGGAGGGAGAGAGAGAGAGAGAGAGAGAGAGAGAGAGTGTGAGAGTGATAGTGAGGGAGAGAGAGAGAGAGAGAGAGAGAGAGAGAGAGAGAGTGTGAGAGTGATAGTGAGGGAGGGAGAGAGAGAGAGAGAGAGTGTGAGAGTGAGTGTGAGAGTGAGTGTGAGAGTGATAGTGAGGGAGGGAGAGACACAGAGATATGGAGGATGAAACTGTTTAATGGACTGATTGGGGCTCTTGATTTATAAGAGCCTGTTAGATTTAGTGGGCTATTATCTGGGTCAGACATGGCAGCAGACTATACTCTGTGTCACTGTGTGTGAATACAGTGCCTCCAGTGGCCACAACACAAGGGACCAGTTCCTAAACACGACCAGAACCGATACTATTAGTGCTATGGTGGCAGTTGTTTATGGGCAAGTGCCTGCCTGGCCTATATTTCCAGTCAAGAAGGTATGTGCATTTGAGAAGCAGAAGCTAGACAGTTATGGTCTGTCAGCTGTTGTATGTGTGCTGCTTCTGCTTTGGATGAAATGAATAGCCATACTCATCTTTTGTTAGCTTGAGATAAAACCAGGAAGGAGAGAGAGGCATTGTGGGAGGAAAAAAAGGTGAGCAGAGTGAGACTGGGCTGAATAGATAGATATGCACCGTGTACTATAGGCCAATGAATGAACACTGAAGTGGGTTTTAGTGGTGTTTTTCTAGTTAACCCCTGCCGTAAGCTGGGGTCAACGTGCGATTTAACCTCCAATTCCTATTATAATGGTACAATTCTTATAGGAAAGCAGGTCTCACTGCTCCTCTGTCTGTTATAGTCAACTGCAGACATTCCACCTGCTTCCACCTGTCATATTTAAGTCACAGTGGTGGAAAAGTACAAAATTGTCATACTTGAGTGAAAGTAATGATACCTTAATAGAAAATGACTCAAGTAAAAGTGAAAGTCACCCAGTAAAATATTACTTGAGTAAAAATGTACAAGTATTTGGTTTTAAATATACTTAAGTATCAAAAGTAAATGTCATTTCAAAAATATACTTACGTATCAAAGTAAAAGTATAAATCATTTCAAATTCCTTATATTAAGCAAACCAGATGGCACAATTGCATTTTTTTGTTTTTTTGTTACAAATAGCCAGGGGCACACCACCACTCAGACATCATTTACAAACAAGCCTGTGTGTTTAGTGAGTCCTCCAGATCAGAGGCAGTAGGGATGACCAGGGATGAATTTGACCATTTTCCTGTCCTGCTAAGCATTCAAAATGTAACGAGTGCTTTTGGGTGTCAGGAAAACGTAAGGAGTTAAATATACATTATTTTCTTTAGGAATGTAGTGAAGTAAAAGTCAAAGTTGTCAAAAATATCAATAGTGAAGTACAGCTATCTCAAAAAGCAAACTAAGTAGTACTTTAAAGTGTTTTGAATGAATCAATCAAATGTATTTATAAGCCCTTTTTGCATCAGCAGATGTCTCAAAGTGCTGTACAGAAACCCAGCCTAAAACCCAAAAAGCAAGCAATGCAGATGTAGAAGCACGGTGGCTAGGAACAACTCCCTAGAAAGGCAGGAACCTGGGAAGAAACGTACAGAGGAACCCAGTTCTGAGGGGTGGCCAGTCCTCTTCTGGCTGTGCTGGTTGGAGATTATTCTTCAAGATGTTCAAACGTTCATAGATGACAAGCAGGGTCCTTCAGAGGTTGAGACAGCAGGTGCGGTAGAGAGAGAGAGTCAAAAACAGCAGGTTCAAGACAAGGTAGCACGTCTGGTGAACAGGTCAGGGTTCCATAGCCGCAGGCAGAACAGTTGAAACTGGAGCAGCAGCAGGACCAGGTAGACTGGGGACAGCCAGGAGTCATCAGGCCAGGTAGTCCTAAAGCATGATCCTTGGGCTCAGATCTTGCGGGAGGGGAGAGAGGGAGAGAGAGAGAATTAGAGGGAGCATACTTAAATTTACACAGCACACCAGATAAGACAGGAGAAATACACCAGATAGTACAGACCCTAGCCCCCCGCACATAGACTGTTGCAGCATAGATACAGGAGACTGAGACGGGGGACGGGGGGACGGGGTGGGGGGGGGGCACTGTGGCCCCGTCCGACAATACCCTCGGACAGGGCCAAACAGGCAGGATATAACCCCACCCACTTTTCCAAAGCACAGCCCCAACAACACCACTAGAGGGATATCAACAGACCACCAACTTACTACCCTGAGACAAGACCGAGTATAGCCCACGAAGATCTCCTCCACCGCATGAGTCCGAGGGGACGCAAAACTGGACAGAAAAATCACGTCTGTGACTCAACCCACTCAAGTGATGCACCCCTCCTACAGACAGCCTGGTAGAGCACTAGTAAGCCAGTGACGCCGTAATGGGGTCAGAGGCAGAGAATCCCAGTGGAGAGAGGGGAACAGGCCAGGCAGAGACAGCAAGGGCAGTTCGTTGCTCCAGCGCCTTGCCCTTCACCTTCACACCCCAGGGTCAGACTTCACTCAATCATAGGACCTACTGAAGAGATGAGTCTTGAGGTTGAGACAGAGTCTACGTCTCTCACAGTGATAGGCAGACCATTCCATTAAAATGGAGCTCTATAGGAGAAAGCCCTGCCTCCAGCTGTTTGCTTAGAAATTCCAGGGACAATTAGGAGGCCTGCGTCTTGTGTACGTGTAGTTATGTACGGCAGGACCAAATCACAGCAGTAAAACCTTGAAATCAGCCCTAGCCTTAACAGGAAGCCAGTGTAGAGAGGCTAGCACTGGAGTAATATGGTCACATTTTTTGGTTCTAGTCAAGATTAAGAAGTTTACACCACTGGTAAGTCATTAGAGTCATGATATAGTGGTGATGATACAGTCATATTCTTAGTGGAACCGTGACATCATCACCCTGTCAATGGTACGTTGTGTTAGTTAAAAACTTGGCTTTGCCCCATTCTTGGTTAAAGAATAACCACGATTGCCACAGCTATGGATAAGCAACAGTCATTATAGATAGGCAACAGTCTCTCTCAATTCAATTCAATTCAAGGGGCTTTATTGGCATGGGAAACATGTGTTAACATTGCCAAAGCAAGTGAGGTAGATAATATACAAAAGTCAAATAAACAATTAAAATTAACAGTAAACATTACACAAACAGAAGTTTCAAAACAATAAAGACATTACAAATTTCATATTATGTATATATACAGGGTTGTAACAATGTACAAATGGTTAAAGTACACAAGGGAAAATAAATAAGCATAAATATGGGTTGTATTTACAATGGTGTTTGTTCTTCACTGGTTGCCCTTTTCTTGTGGCAACAGGTCACAAATCTTGCTGCTGTGATGGCACACTGTGGAATTTCACCCAGTAGATATGGGAGTTTATCTCTGTCTGTCTGTCTGTCTGTCTGTCTGTCGGCCTGCCTGCCTGCCTGCCTGCCTGCCTGCCTGCCTGTCTGTCTGTCTGTCTGTCTGTCTGTCTGTCTGTCTGTCTGTCTGTCTGTCTGTCTGTCTGTCTGTCTGTCTGTCTGTCTGTCTCTCTCTCTCTCTCTCTCTCTCTCTCTCTCTCACCTTCTCTCTCTCTCTCTCACCCTCTCTCTCTCCCTCTCTCTCTCTCTCTCTCTCTCTCTCTCTCTCTCTCTCTCTCGCCCTCTGTTTGTCTGTCTCTGTCTTTCTCTTTCTCTCTGCCTCTCTTCCATCATCTCCTTCCTCTCTCTGGGAGACAATGTTGTCCTACAGGAATTCAAACAGAGTGGTATTGACATAATGAAAGATCTTTCAAAGGAAACACAGATTACATGAAATAACTTCATTTAACTCCCAAATTAATCATTGCATAGCTAATTAACATTGATAGAGATGCCCTGAGCAGGGATAGGGGTGCGTGGGGGGGATTGGAGATTGGATATGAGGTGGGGGCATCCATTTCCCTTCCAATTTACCAAAAGAGCTGAGCGGATCTTTTCTCGCCTCCTGTCTCAATTAGTTACTCACGCTGTCACTCTGTCTGACACTTCCTGGTGCGTCTCACTGAAACAACATGGAGTGGGCTATCCGGATAAGCGTTCTACATCTCCGAGCATTGCGTTTTAGGGTGGGTCACACTCTTGCTGAGGGCCACCATATTCTCTTCCTACCCAAGGGCTCAATTTTCAGAAAGCTACTTACATATTATTCTAATCCCTACCCTGCTTATTTCCCAAGGCCAAAAAAATCTAGTTACCATTTGGACAAGCCTTACAGAGCAACTTGATCAGGCAGGAGTGTAAAAGACTTTGAAGTAGTCTTCATGGTCCACTGTAACTCTGTGTGTGGCGTAAGATGACAACAATGGCAGAGTCGAGGTGTGCTTGTCATAGCATTCAAGGCACTTGGCCATGGGTCATGGGTAACATGCTACACGACAGGCTACAGACACGCTGTTAAAATGCTGCTGATAGTCTATAGATAGTTTATTGAGTATCTAGACGGACTATCGACTACCTTGTTGATGAGACATACTGTTGAGAAGCTACTGAAAGGCTACAGACACGCTGTTAAAATGCTGCTGTTAGTCTATAGATGGTTTGTTGAGTATCTAGACGGACTATCGACTACCTTGTTGATGAGACATACTGTTGAGAAGCTACTGAAAGGCTACCGACACGCTGTTAAAGTGCTGCTGATAGTCTACAGAGAGTTTGCTGAACATCTGTAGATGGAATGCAGATCATTTCTCGTTGAAAGTCAACAGACAGGTTACTGACAGTCTGTAGATAGCCTGTACAGCATCTACAGATGGACTATCGAGATAAAGTGTGACCAAAATGTGAATAATTTATCACAACTTATGAATAAAACATACACACTTAATTCACTATTACAGCACATCACAATAACATAATCAATGTGCTTGATTTAATATTCATGTATTTCTGTGAGCATATTCCCTTCTCTCTGGGGTGTGTGTGTGTTTAGGTGGTATTTCCTGTTGGCTGCTGCAGATGGGGGGGGGCCAGGGGGTCATGGTGAGTACTGTGGGGAGTTGTGGGGACGATTGCCTCTGTGTGATGCTTTCTCTTGTACAGTTTTGTTGTTTAAATGTTTTACAAACTTAATTGGCATTCCCGGAGGAGGTCCACCAGCTGTCTGCCTGATGGCATGGGTTCTAATTGCTGCGTGGCGAAGGCGAGCTGCTGTGGAAGACTAGCGGAGCGGAGCAGGGCTGGGGCGCGCCGCACACTGCACATGGCCTGATCAACCCCGGGGTTGTTGGTTTTTCCCTCGTTTGTTCACAAGGAGACATTTCTTGTTCTTTACAGAGCGGAGCAGCTGCTATCTAACTAACATGGTGTGATGGGGTGTTGAGGCAGTGCAGAGTGAACACTCCTGTGTTGTACACAGATGGTCTGGGACTGGGTTGGCACAGGTAAGTCTGGGGATTGAGACAGGTGGAGGAGCCACTGGCAGGTAACAGTGGGCTGGTCAAGCATAAAGGTAAGGCTGACATGAAGAAACTGGTTTAGCTGTCTTGGTATCTTCTCTTACTGGTCAGAATGTGATGTGTCTTAGAGCCACCACTCCCTTCCCTTCCTAGGACAAAGGTTAACATGACCGACTGACAGTTTGCCCAAGTACCATGTCTCTTCACACCTACATCCACCCCCTTTAATCTCCCTATTTACATTTAGATTTCTTGTCACTTAGCAGACACTCTTTTCGAGAGCAACTTACAGGATCAATTAGGGTTAAGTGCCTTGTTCAAGGTCACATCGACAGTTTTTTCACCTCATCAGCTCGAGGATTCAAGCCAGCAACCTTTCGGTTATTGGCCCAACATTCTTAACCGCTAGGCTACCTGCCATGTATGGCATTTTAGGTCGAAATACATTTTTACAAAGCCCCTTTAAGCTTTATTTTTACTAAAAGTGTAAGGGTCTTGTGTGTAGCTGGTGTAGAGAGTCAGGCGCAGGACAGCAGATATGAGTAATCAGTACATAATCAATACATTTACAAAGTAACATCACAAGCCCACAAAAACGGACCGAATTACAATGAACAATCACTCACAAACACAACATGGGGAACAGAGGGTTAAATAATAAACAAGTAATTGGTTGAGTGAAGCCAGGTGTGTAAGACAAAGACAGAACAAATGGAAGTGGATCGGCGGTGGCTAGAAAGCCGGTGACGTCGACCGCTGAACGCCGCCCGAACAAGGAGAGCGACCGACTTCGGCGGAAGTCGTGACAAAACATACTATATTTGAACTAACATAGTAGAATAAAGATCTTGGGGAGTATTATACAGGTTTATGGGAGATTAGTGGGTCAGAAACAGATGGATGTAGTTATTTGGATTGATAACTGACACTTGACAGTTCATATACCCTGACTCTAAATTTGCTGATGCAAGTCATGGGGTTTATTTGCATCACTTGTTTCAACCTTGTGGAAGAACTATTCCACACCTGAAAAATAAATGTTCTCTGTCCCGAAAATATCATCTCTAACAGTTCAGTTGTTCAAAAGGTACTTTTCAGCCACCCAGGTGAGTGTGAGCAGTTCAAGCTTCAAGTTGTATTAGTCGTATCTACAGGATACGGTATACAGTACACTGTCCAACGAAGTGCTTACCTGTAGCTGAAGCAGTGTGTCAATCACAGGGGACTGTGTGAGTGTGTGTGTTGTGTGTGAGTTTCAGATCTCCACACACACACACACACCGAGACCCATGCCTCGTACTCAGTCACAATTCTGTAGACCCCCCCCCCCAACACCCCCAGTTGCAGGGAGGTGTGTCAGTGACCTGTGTGGAGGGGGGTCGGGGGGAGTGGGTGTGGAGCCTGCACCAGCCAGCGGGCTCAGTCTGTGGGACATGTTGACTCTGCGCATATTATCACCAATGCATGGAGCTGCATAGTCACTCAGGATAATCGGCCCACGGTGGTGGCACAGCAGCAGGAAATGTAAAAGTTAGCGGCTTTCAAAGGTAAACAGGGCTCATCTTTCTGTCAAGGTGGCGACAGCTGAGCAATTTATAAACATTAGCTGGTGAACATGGGGCACATATTAATCACTGGATCTCTAGGTCTCGGGTTTCAGACCTAGACCTGGGCCTAAACCCACCAGCTATCATACAAAGATGTGAATGCAAGATGATTGACTTGCTCCGTCTCACTCTAAAAACCTGGTAAAACAGATGTATTGCATGCATACCTCAATGCTGTTCATGAACACCTTAGAATTTACCCAAGAGGTATACCTGAAGAATACCTGACCAGGATATGGTATGATACACATCACAGTCCCACTGTAGATGGGCTATACTCTGTAAAGATCTTGGCTTAACGGCCAAACGGGCCGGATGTCCAGGATGTAAAGGCTCAGCGGATCTAAAGCTTTAGTGAGGAGAGGAGAGCTGCATTCATGACACATGTGGAAGGGGCTGTGGTGAACATATGCTGGGGTCTTTACTGACATTCTGGAGGAGATTGGAGGGGACAATCAATTAGCCATGAAGCTGTGTGTCCCCAAGGGCCCTTGGGTAACCAGATTATTTAGTGGCCACGCACTCACCAACACAGTGATTGACTGGAATTGACGCCTTAGTCAACTGTCGCTAGGGGGTGTACACTCATTTTAGTTGTTAACGAAATGTGTTCATTAGAGACTGTTAGTAACTCATTATTATTCATTCATGCATTGTCATTACTCAAAGTGACAAGCTTTTAGAATGGGAGGGGGTGAGGGATACATGGAGTGGGAAACAAGGAGCAGTGTGGAGAAAGTGAACAATCAGAAGGTGTACAGTGTGTTGAACCCTATGGCACAGGGCAACACAGTGTAACACAGGGCAACACAGTGTAACACAGGGCAACACAGTGTAACACAGGGCAACACAGTGTAACACAGGGCAACACAGGGCAACACAGTGTAAAACAGGGCAACACAGTGTAACACAGGACAACACAGGGCAACACAGTGTAACACAGGGCAACACAGTGTAACACAGGGCAACACAGGGCAACACAGTGTAACACAGGGCAACACAGTGTAACACAGGGCAACACAGGGCAACACAGGGCAACACAGTGTAACACAGGGCAACACAGGGCAACACAGTGTAACACAGGGCAACACAGTGTAACACAGGGCAACACAGTGTAACACATGGCAACACAGGGCAACACAGTGTAACACAGGGCAACACAGTGTAACACAGTGTAACACAGGGCAACACAGTGTAACACAGGGCAACACAGGGCAACACAGTGTAACACAGGGCAACACAGGGCAACACAGTGTAACACAGGGCAACACAGGGCAACACAGTGTAACACAGTGTAACACAGTGTAACACAGGGCAACACAGGGCAACACAGTGTAACACAGGGCAACACAGTGTAACACAGGGCAACACAGGGCAACACAGGGCAACACAGTGTAACACAGGGCAACACAGGGCAACACAGTGTAACACAGGGCAACACAGTGTAACACAGGGCAACACAGTGTAACACATGGCAACACAGGGCAACACAGTGTAACACAGGGCAACACAGTGTAACACAGTGTAACACAGGGCAACACAGTGTAACACAGGGCAACACAGGGCAACACAGTGTAACACAGGGCAACACAGGGCAACACAGTGTAACACAGGGCAACACAGGGCAACACAGTGTAACACAGTGTAACACAGGGCAACACAGTGTAACACAGGGCAACACAGTGTAACACAGGGCAACACAGTGTAACACAGGGCAACACAGGGCAACACAGTGTAACACAGTGTAACACAGGGCAACACAGGGAAACACAGTGTAACACAGGGCAACACAGTGTAACACAGGGCAACACAGGGCAACACAGTGTAACACAGGGCAACACAGTGTAACACAGGGCAACACAGGGCAACACAGGGCAACACAGTGTAACACAGGGCAACACAGGGCAACACAGTGTAACACAGGGCAACACAGGGCAACACAGTGTAACACAGGGCAACACAGGGCAACACAGTGTAACACAGGGCAACACAGGGCAACACAGTGTAACACAGGGCAACACAGGGCAACACAGTGTAACACAGGGCAACACAGGGCAACACAGGGCAACACAGTGTAACACAGGGCAACACAGTGTAACACAGGGCAACACAGGGCAACACAGTGTAACACAGGGCAACACAGGAAATGACAGTGCAACACAGGAAACACAGGGCAACACAGAGAAACACAGGGCAACACAGTGTAACACAGGGCAACACAGGGCAACACAGGGCAACACAGTGTAACACAGGGCAACACAGTGTAACACAGTGTAACACAGGGCAACACAGGGCAACACAGTGTAACACAGGGCAACACAGGGCAACACAGTGTAACACAGGGCAACACAGTGTAACACATGGCAACACAGTGTAACACAGGGCAACACAGGGCAACACATTGTAACACAGGGCAACACAGGGCAACACAGTGTAACACAGGGCAACACAGGGCAACACAGTGTAACACAGGGCAACACAGGGCAACACAGTGTAACACAGGGCAACACAGGGCAACACAGGAAATGACAGTGCAACACAGGAAACACAGGGCAACACAGAGAAACAAAGGGAAACATAAGGCAATACAGGGAAACACCTGGAAACACAGGAAACACAGTGCAACACAGGGAAACACAGGGCAACATAGAGAAACACAGGGCAACACAGGGAAACACAGAGCAACATAGAGAAACACAGGGCAACACAGGTCAACACAGGGCAATACAGGGAAACAGATGGAAACACAGGGCAACACAGGGAAACACAGAGCAACATAGAGAAACACAGAGCAACATAGAGTTACACAGGGCAACACAGGGCAAGACAGGGCAATACAGGGTAACACATGGAAACACAGGGCAACATAGAGAAACACAGGGCAACACAGGGAAACACAGGGCAACATAGAGAAACACAGAGCAACATAGAGTTACACAGGGCAACACAGGGCAAGACAGGGCAATACAGGGTAACACAGGGCAACACAGGGCAACACAGGACAACACAGGGCAACACAGGGCAATACAGGGAAACACATGGAAACACAGGGCAACACAGGGCAATACAGGGTAACACAGGGCAACACAGGGCAACACAGGACAACACAGGACAACACAAGGCAAGATAGCAGTGATGGACAGCCTCTCCTCACTCTAATTGGCCTTATTATAGCCTAATTGATAAGTGTTGTGTGTAGGGCTGGGCGGGGGTAAAGGGTGGACCTCCCCCTGGCCAGTGCAGAGTTGAGAGGAGCATGCAAGGCCAGTGCTGATTATTCAACATGTTTCTCTAATCCCGGGGCCTTTGGGTAGGAACCTGTGAAAGAGCCTGGTCTTTGTGCTAGGGGGGCTAATCGTGTTTTGAAAACGGCGATCGGGGCTAATCTTCTAGTCTGCCTCTAATGTGAAGCTGCTGTGATATCCTCTGCTGCGATAAATTAAGCCACTTATTAATCTAATTACGGTACATTCATCCTCACAAACTTTCATGTGACTTGGAAAGCCCCCTTCACCAACGCCCCAACCCCCCCAGCAACCCACCACTCCCCCTCCAGCCCCCTGGTGGCTATCTCTCGCGGTTGACTCCCCTCTCTTCTCTCACCAGACCAGACCACATGGCCCCAGTCTTCCCAATTAGTAGCCCTGTGGATCCTGCCTCTAACAAGGCGCTATGCTCCAGCCAGCCTCTCCAGCCAGACAGGGGTCAGAACAGACTCCCTTATCTCAGACTCCACCTCTTCTATTCTCTGTGTATTCCTTTCATGATTTGGGTTACCTTAACTATGTGGAGTATGACTGTCTCATGCCTCTCCATTTTCTTTCATTTATTTTTTCTACTTCTTCTACTCATTTTGTCAACTTTCATCTGGACTTCTCTTCTTGCTCCTCAACTACTTCCTTTATTGTTCCTCCTCTGATCCATCGTCTGTTGCCTCTCTTCCTTTCTCTCACTGACTCTCCATCCCCTTACCCTTTTCTTCGCTCAGCCATTTTTTGGCCTTTTCCATCAAACCGTGCATGTTAAAGTCAGTGGGACTTTTCCCGTAGTGCCTCTCTCCATGTTTCCCCTGATCTCAGTCAGGGTGAAGGGGGCCTCTGGCTCTCCGTGGCCTCCCAGGGTCTGTGTGATGCCTTCACACTCTGCTGCCCGTAGCATAGCGCTGCTCCCTCCCAGCCCCGGGCAAAGCTTGACTAGGCTGCTGGGGGGGAGGACATGGGGGGGCATTGTGAGCAGGTGGGGGAGTGGGGAAGGTTGGTGTGGCAAAGTGAGATGACAGGTTCATTCCCTCCATGGACAGTGACCCTGAAGGGAGATGAAAGAGGTTCACGTCTGCACTTTAGCAGCTCAAACTGGGCTGCAATCATCCGTGAAGGCTCCCTGCTCCATCCTCCCACCACCCCTCCGCCCTCTCCCCCCTCTCTCTCTTTGATTTTAGGTGAGGTGGAGGGAGTAGTGTGGCAGCCTGCTCTGGCCTTTAGAACCTTCCCTTCCCATGTTCCTCCTTTTCCTTGTTGCCTCTCCCTAAAGGACAATACCAGTGGGTGATGGCAATAGCTCCCAATTCTCAGTTTGTAAGAAATTATTTCTCATCTAGCAAAACAATATTTTTAAGTCAACAATGTCTTCAAGTGTCTACATTTCATCTGCTTTGGGAGTGAATGTAGAGCAATACAGATGGATATTAATTTGACCTACAGTGTATGAATGTAGAGCAATACAGATGGATATTAATTTGACCTACAGTGTATGAATGTAGAGCAATACAGATGGATATTAATTTGACCTACAGAGTATGAATGTAGAGCAATACAGATGGATATTAATTTGACCTACAGAGTATGAATGTAGAGCAATACAGATGGATATTAATTTGACCTGGTGTATGAATGTAGAGCAATACAGATGGATATTAATTTGACCTACAGTGTATGAATGTAGAGCACTACAGATGGATATTCATTTGACCTCCAGTGTATAAATGTAGAGCAATACAGATGGATTGTAACGATTCTCTTGTGGTGAAGGAGAGGCGGACCAAAACGCAGCGTGGTGGTTATTCATGGTTTTTAATGAAGACGCTATACATGAATAAACTAACGAAAACAATAAACGTGAGAACTCAAAACAGCCCTATCTGGTAAAAAGACAGGAACAATCACCCACAAACACACAGTGAAACCCAGGCTACCTAAGTATGATTCTCAATCAGAGACAACTAATGACACCTGCCTCTGATTGAGAACCATACTAGGCCGAAACATAGAAATAACCCAAAACAGAGAAAAACAAACATAGACTGCCCACCCAACTCACGCCCTGACCATACTAAATAAATACAAAACAAAGGAAATACAGGTCAGAACGTGACATGGATATTCATTTGACCTCCAGGGCCGTCAGAAAGTATTCACATCTCTTGACCTTCCACATTTTGTTGTGTTACAGTTTGATTTTCAAAATGATTAAACTGAGATTTTGTGTCACTGGCATGCACACAAAATGAAAAAAATAGGGTTAGGTGACTAAATTACTAATAAAAAGCTGAAATGCCTTGAGTCGTTAAGTATTCAACCCCTTTGTTAGGGCAAGCCTAAGTTAGTTCAGGATTTTACATTTGCTTAACAAGTCACAATACATTGCATAGACTGTGCGATAGTGTTTAACCTTAATTTTTTATGAAAATAAGGACTGGGGAATGGCTAAGCACAGTCAAAATCCTAGAGGAAACCTGGTTCAGTCTGCTTTCCACCAAACACTGGGAGATGAATTCACATTTCAGCAGGACAATAACCTAAAACACATCGCTGTCAGAGTCGTGTGTATAGGTGGCAGGGAAGTCAGGCGCAGGAGAATCAAACTGAGTGTAATGGAGTTACTTAATAACAATAAACGAAACATACTCCAAACACTAAATGTAACAAATAACAAAAATGGGTATGAGGACCCCGACGCGCACCAATAGAAGAATATATACAACACTGAAATACAAACAATCTCTAACAAAGACATGAGGGGAAACAGAGGGTTAAATAGATAACAGGTAATGAATGGGATTGAAACCAGGTGTGTAGGAAGACAAGACAAAACCAATGGAAAAGGAAAAATGGATCAATGATGGCTAGAAGATCGGTGACGTCGACCGCCGAGCACCGCCCAAACAAGGAGAGGCTTCGACTTCGGAAGAAGTCGTGACAATCGTCAAATCTACACTGGAGTTGCTTACCAAGAGGCCGAGTTACAGTTTTTTTCTACTTGAAAATCTATGGCATGTTCTGAATATGGTTTTCTAGCAATGATCAACAACCAATTTGACAGAGCTTATAGACATTTGAAAAGAATAATGGGCAAATGTTGCACAATCCAGGTGTGGAAAGCTCTTTGAGACTTACCCAGAAAGACTCACAGCTGTAAATTCTGATGAAGGTGTTTCTACAAAGTATAGACCAAGGGATGTGAATACTTATGTAAATGAGATATTTCTGTATTTAAATTTGCAAACATTTCTAAAAACATGTTTTCACTCTGTCGTTACGGGGTAGGAATTGTGTTTAGATGGGTGAGAAGAATCCGTTTTGAATTCAGGCTCTATCACAAGAAAATGCGTAATAAGTCAGAATGCTTTCTGAAGGCACTGTATACTGTCACTGCAAAATAATCCTGCAGCAACAGGATTTCAAAATCCATTATTTGAAAGTCCATAATACTGCTTGATTGCTAGTTAGGCTATTAGCTGGCCAAAAGTAGGCTACATGAAAAGTGCAACGCTATTCATATAACCGCGGGTTTTCGAGAATCTATGTACAGTATATCGCAAAGCTCATCTGAATTTCCTGGATCAAATTGTGGAAAGGCAGCCACAGTGAAGAGTGACAGGCTCAGCAGTTTGACTTACTGCCATGCTCCTCATCTCATCCTCACCACATGGAGATGGAGTAGAACAGTGAGACAACCTTCAGTGCTCCATTCTCAATGCACCTCAGCCTCCTCCAGAGGTACCGTCTGTGCTGCATTAAACCCTGCCTTCTCCCTCTCTCAAGTGACGATGCAGATGTGCTCGTCCCTCAAAGCTAACCCGGAAGAGCGAGACGATGGAGTGTCGTTTGTTACTGGAAACAAAGGGGTCTGTGTTGCTATCAAACTCCCATTAGATACGGAGAATTGAGTGTGCGCTCTGCACCGCGCTCCAAACGGCAAGGTGATAACTCAGCGCAAAGGCAGGCCAGGACGCTAATTGCGTGCCGAATATTTATAGACCAGACAATTAGCTGTTGCCTTTTATATGCAAAATAACAACAGCAGCAGCGGCAACAGAGAGAGGGAGAAAGGAAGAGAGAGAGAGGATGAGAGAGAGGGAGAGAGAGAAAGAGGATGAGAGAGAGGATGAGGGAGAGGGAGAAAGGGAGAGAGAGGATGAGAGAGAGGGAGAGAGAGAAAGAGGATGAGAGAGAGAGAGGATGAGAGAGAGAGGGGGAAAGTAATTAAGATGCTCAGAACAGGACAGGGACGTGCTGTCTGTTGTGCTGTGATTTGTTACTAACAAACACAATAATTAGCCTGTTATTGTGGGATAATGAAGTTGGCTGTGTCCTTTCCTGTCTGCCAAGTGGCATCCAAAGCAATGCAAGGACGTCCTCCCACCACCGCTGCTGCTGACATGGCTGTGATGACACGTGGGTGTTCAGAGGGTGTGGCTCCTGAGATAGGTGGTCTACCTGGCCAACACCACAACACATGATAATGGATGCATAAAGCACAACACACACTGCATAACATCCATATAACCAGAAAATAACCTTCACCTACAGAAAATAAATAGGATCTGTGTGTATGCTGTTTAGGTAGGTGTGTGTGTGTGTGTGTGCCTGACCACAGGTTGACTGAATCAACAGCGTTGTCTGACTGTCTGTCTAGCAGGATAAAAACCTCTCTTCATCTTCCTGCCTTAGTATTAAAACTGACAATCTGCAATTTAACCTCATATTCATTGTATTATTTCAAATCCAAACTGCTGGAGTATGGGGGGGGGGGGGGGGGGCTCATAATAATGTCTGGAATGGAGTGGGATCAACCACATGGAAACCACATTTGATACCACTCCATTAACTCAATTCCAGCCATTACTATGCGCCTTCCTCCCCTCAGCAGCTTCCCCTGCTGTACATAGTTGAATAAATGAGATGGTATCATTATTAGTTTGTTTGTAGATGCCTAGTACGTTGCAGTGGACTGACAACATTCGCTATTGGCTCCTACAAGGATTGGCTTTAGATGTGGTTCATCTGGATGGGGT
This sequence comes from Oncorhynchus mykiss, assembly GCF_013265735.2. Taxonomy (NCBI): domain Eukaryota; kingdom Metazoa; phylum Chordata; class Actinopteri; order Salmoniformes; family Salmonidae; genus Oncorhynchus; species Oncorhynchus mykiss. The sequence continues at coordinate 42,092,436 of NC_048583.1, forward strand.
TAGAGGTTGTAACAGTTCGGTTTTGTTCATCAGGGTAAAAGGTGTGTGTGTGTAAAGAAAGTCATGCTGCTTGCTTAGCTCATACCGCTTCCCCCTGATCAGCTCATACCGACACTCAAACCCAGGACCTCTGCCTCGGAAATATACGTGACTGCCCTCCTGAAGCAATCCAACCCATTACCACTGAAAAAGGCATTGAAAAAGGCATTCAATGGGACAAGGGGAGACACTTCAAGCTCCCCATCTACTACCCATGCACAGTTTGACCATGTTAACTCACTGTCAAACAGGTGACAGTCACTCAACCTGGTGTCATGAAACGTACCATGTTAACTCACTGTCAAACAGGTGACAGTCACTCAACCTGGTGTCATGAAACGTACCATGTTAACTCACTGTCAAACAGGTGACAGTCACTCAACCTGGTGTCATGAAACGTACCATGTTAACTCACTGTCAAACAGGTGACAGTCACCTAACCCTCTGTCATGAAACGTACCATGTTAACTCACTGTCGGACAGGTGACAGTCACCTAACCCTCTGTCATGAAACGTACCATGTTAACTCACTGTCAAACAGGTGACAGTCACCTAACCCTCTGTCATGAAACGTACCATGTTAACTCACTGTCGGACAGGTGACAGTCACCTAACCCTCTGTCATGAAACGTACCATGTTAACTCACTGTCGGACAGGTGACAGTCACTCAACCTGGTGTCATGAAACGTACCATGTTAACTCACTGTCAAACAGGTGACAGTCACTCAACCTGGTGTCATGAAACGTACCATGTTAACTCACTGTCAAACAGGTGACAGTCACTCAACCTGGTGTCATGAAACGTACCATGTTAACTCACTGTCAAACAGGTGACAGTCACTCAACCTGGTGTCATGAAACGTACCATGTTAACTCACTGTCAAACAGGTGACAGTCACTCAACCTGGTGTCATGAAACGTACCATGTTAACTCACTGTCGGACAGGTGACAGTCACTCAACCTGGTGTCATGAAACGTACCATGTTAACTCACTGTCGGACAGGTGACAGTCACCTAACCCTCTGTCATGAAACGTACCATGTTAACTCACTGTCGGACAGGTGACAGTCACTCAACCTGCTGTCATGAAAAGTACCATGTTAACTCACTGTCGGACAGGTGACAGTCACCTAACCCTCTGTCATGAAACGTACCATGTTAACTCACTGTCGGACAGGTGACAGTCACCTAACCCTCTGTCATGAAACGTACCATGTTAACTCACTGTCGGACAGGTGACAGTCACCTAACCCTCTGTCATGAAACGTACCATGTTAACTCACTGTCGGACAGGTGACAGTCACCTAACCCTCTGTCATGAAACGTACCATGTTAACTCACTGTCGGACAGGTGACAGTCACCTAACCCTCTGTCATGAAAAGTACCATGTTAACTCACTGTCGGACACTGTCAACCTGCTGTCATGAAAAGTACCATGAGTCATGAGGGCAGAGTGGTGATGGAGAGGAGAGTGGCACCTCCAGTCTCTTCCAAGTGGGCTGGCTGTTGGCTGGGGGTTAAAGTTATTAGCTGTACATACTCATTATTATTGCAAAATTGAGATGTTAAAAGGTTCTACCTACAGTCAGTTACAACATAATTCAAGTATTAAGTAAACATGTTGTGCCAGTGGTTATTGTATCTGTTTGGCTGACAGTTTTTAAGGAAGAATGTACTTACTACTACTGTGATATGTGGTTGTCCCACCTAGCTATCTTAAGATGAATGCACAAACTGTAAGTCGCTCTGTATAAGAGTGTCTGCTAAATCACACACACACACACACACACACACACACACACACACACACACACACACACACACACACACACACACACACACACACACACACACACACACACACACTCCCTGGATGCCCCCTGCTATGGTTTGTCACATGACATCCGACGCCCAAAGTCATATTTATTATCCTCCCTCCCTCCCTCCCTCCCTCCCTCCCTCCCTCCCTCCCTCCCTCCCTCCCTCCCTCCCTCCCTCCCTCCCTCCCTCCCTCCCTCCCTTCCCTCTCCATCTTCCTCTCCCTCTCCCCCTTTCTCTTCCTCTGTCTATTTCTATCTATCTCTCTACCTCTCCCCCTTTCTCTTCCTCTGTCTATTTCTATCTATCTATCTCTCTCCCTCTCCCCCTTTCTCTTCCTCTGTCTATTTCTATCTATCTCTCTCCCTCTCTCGGTCTCTCTGTCTCTCCCTCTCTCTGTCACACTCTCACCCTCTAATCTCTGCAGGTATTTCTCCTCGGCTGCTGTTATTAGAATGCAGTGAATGCTCTCTATTGATGCATGTCAGAGCCTCATTCTTTCATCTCCAACATTTAATTTACCGTCCTGTTGTGCCACTAATCCCGTGTCGTGCCATTTCCTCCGCTCCTCAGATTGCTCTCTCAAAGCCCCCTCTCCGCCAGATAAAGAGAAAGGTAATCGCCATTGTCTGCCACAGATACACCACCGCCCGGCCCCCCCCCTCCCCTCAGCCCAAATTAAAGGGCCGTCCTGCCCTCGCGCCCCCTTAATCACTGGTCTCGTCTCTCTGTGCGCGTAGACCCCAGGGCTGCTGCACTTTCATCCACAAATAGGCTTTCTCCAAGAACCACCCAGGGCTGGCATCCGACGAGGTGATCCCCATACACTCCACCACTCTGCTCTGTCTTTCTCTGTCATGTTCACGTTTACCCTCTCTCTCTCGTTCCTCAGAGAGTCCCTCATGAGCAGGCATGAAGAGTGCTCTATGTTCACTTCTAGCGCGGGCCGATATTGAAACCCTACCCAGCCATGGAGGTCTATTGTATAGAGCCTATTGAGATACTTGCATGTGTAGTAGCATCCCTATTTTTTCATCCACTGTTGTAATTTCTATTGCTGGTGAATTCCATTTTATAAATTATACTTCAACTATGTCATTTTATGAGGTGGCAATCATTTTTCATTTTGTTTGTGACATAATAACATCCGTTTACATCCAGGCACAGGCTGAAATGACATTTTTGCATATAACTGTCCATTTTCAGATGTGTTGGTATTTTGGTCCATTAAAATGAGAATTTTCTAAAAAGTAAACATAAAAAAGTAAAAAATTTCATGAAAATGTACATTTTAGTTTGCTTACCCTATCACCGTCATCAACATTTGTGTGAATTTAAACCACTTTAAAATGGACCTACTGTACATCAATCATTTCTAAACTCACTACTTTGAATTACATAAAATTTCAAAGCCCATTTCATAGAGAATGTTACAAACTGGATTACATTTGGTAACTTACTTTGAAGAAATGGGGATTGGGACTTTTGGTGTTTGGTAGTCTTAATTCAGTGTACTTGTCTTCATCTGCCTTTTCCCGAAAATCAGACTTTTCACACATGCCAACTCATTTTTCTCAGAAGCATCTGCATTCAGCACACGTTGGGTGGTTATCCTTAGAAATATTCTCCAGACTTGTCCCAGAGAGAATTGTTGATATGTTGTCAAGTGTTTTATTCTAGATAATATTTTATTTTGAAAACTGCACCAAAAAGGCATTTTACGTACAGTTGAAGTGGGAAGTTACATACACTTTGGTTGGAGTCATTAAAACGTATTTTTCAACCACTCCACAAATTTCTTGTTAACAAACTATAGTTTTGGCAAGACGGTTAGGACATCTACTTTGTGCATGACACAAGTCATTTTTCCAACAATTGTTTACAGACAGATTATTTCACTGTATCACAATTCCAGTGGGTCAGAAGTTTACATATACTAAGTTGACTGTGCATTTAAACAGCTTGGAAAATTCCAGAAAATGATGTCATGGCTTTAGAAGCTTATGTTAGGCTAATTGACATCATTTGAGTCCATTAGAGCTGTACTTGTGTATGTATTTCAAGGCCTACCTTCAAACTCAGTGCCTCTTTGCTTGACATCATGGAAAATCTAAAGAAATCAGCCAAGACCTCAAGACCACAAGTCTGGTTCATCCTTGGGAGCAATTTCCAAATGGCTAAAGTGTACCACATTCATCTGTACGAACAATAGTACACAAGTATAAACACCATGGGACCACACAGCTGTCACACCACTCAGGAAGGAGACGCGTTCTGTCTCCTAGTGATGAATGTACTTTGGTGTGAAAAGTGCAAATCAATCCCAGAACAACAGCAAAGGACCTTCAAATCAAATCATCAAATCAAATCAACCTTGTGAAGATGCTGGAGGAAACAGGTACAAAAGTATCTATATCCACAGTAAAACGAGTCCTATATAGACATAACCTGAAAGGCCGCTCAGCAAGGAAGAAGCCACTGCTCCAAAACCGCCATAAAAAAGCCAGACTACGGTTTGAAACTGCACATGGGGAAAAATATCGTACTTTTTGGAGAAATGCCCTCTGGTCTGATGAAACAAAAACACAACTGTTTGGCCAAAATGACAATCGTTATGTTTGGAGGAAAAAGGGGGAGGCTTGCAAGCCAAAGAACACCATCCCAACTGTGAAGCACGGGGGTGGCAGCATCATGTTGTGGGGGTGCTTTGCTGCAGGAGGGACTGGTGCACTTCACAAAATAGATGGCTTCATGAGGATGGAAAATTATGTGGCTATATTGAAGCAACATCTCAAGACATCAGTCAGGAAGTTAATGCTTGGTCGCAAATGGGTCTTCCAAATGGACAATGACCCCAAGCATACTTCCAAAGTTGTGGAAAAATGGCTTAAGGACAACAAAGTCAAGGTATTGGAGTGGCCATCACAAAGCCCTGACCTCAACCCTATAGAAAATGTATGGGCAGAACTGAAAAAGCGTGTGCGAGCAAGGAGGCCTACAAACCTGACTCAGTTACACCAGCTCTGTCAGGAGGAATGGGACAAAATTCACCCAACTTATTGTGGGAAGCGTGTGGAAGGCTACCCAAAACGTTTGACCCAAGTTAAACAATTTGAAGGCAATGCTACCAAATACTAATTGAGTGTATGTAAACTTCTGACCCACTGGGAATGTGATGAAAGAAATAAAAGCTGAAATAAATCATTCTCTCTACTATTATTCTGACATTTCACATTCTTAAAATAAAGTGGTGATCCTAACTGACCTAAGACGGGGAATTTTTACTCTGATTAAATGTCAGGAATTGTGAAAAACTGAGTTTAAATGTATTTGGCTAAGGTGTATGTAAACTTCCGACTTCAACTGTACGTCATTAGCATTTTACAGATAGAAAGATGAAAAAAGTATTTATCCGTACTCTGCTCTGGACAGGTCCGGTCCTGGAGGGTCTTAACAAACTGAAACAAAAACATTTAGGCTGACTTCATCCAGTGTCCAGAAAAATTAATATGCGTGGTTTACAAATATGTGCATATTTAATGAGATATAGCCTAATTTGCCTATTTAATTCAATATTTCAGGATTTCTTTTTTACAAAAAAGTCTTATATTTGTGTCTACATTCAACTGGTAAATGATTATTGTGATATGATTAGGAGAAAAACAAATCCCTATTATGTTGTGGTGCCTGGCCTTTATCTACCGTACCAGGCACAGGTCTGCAACCTAAGGGATGTGTCACAACTACGGCCCTCTCATTGGATATTGACTAGCTAGTTTTTTGATTGTGCCAGCAGTGTGGCTTGCTTGAATAGCTGATGAGGCTAGCAGACACATGATTTCTAAGACCATATCAATAAGGGGGTGTTAGAGTTGTTTGTTCCTCTCACACACTCCCAATTGCTCAACAGCACTGAGATAATTTCTGTTAGCTCCTTCAGTTCATTTCCCCCTGATGAATGGACATAACCCAGGAGGGCTCTGAAGAATCCTCATGGCCATTATGACATTAGCCAGGGCTTATCCTAGATAAGTGGCTGAGCCAACCCACACTAACACTAAGGAGTTTAGGATTCTGACACGATGACACAGAGCAATACAGTATCTAGCAATGGCGGCGATCAGAGTGGCGATGGACAGGGGTGTGTAGTCTACCACATAAGTTCAGCGCTCTGGAAAGGGTTAAAGGGGACTATCCAATTAAGAGGATGTCTCTTTGAAAACATAGACAAAAAGTTAGATCACCAAGAGAGGCGAGTGACACTGTGAACAAATGCTGGAGAACTACACCCCCCCCCCCCCCCCCCCCCTGCTTTTTGCTAAACAGCCTGTCAGTTAGCCAGTTAGCCTCTGTATGCTGTCATGGAATAATTAAGGGTTCTGTGAGGAGGAGGGTTCTCTTTGAATGGGGTGAAGAGGCTGTTTAATATATACAGAAAATGAGTGGGAGGAAATACCTTTCTGCTGGTCTGGGGATCGACCAAGGGGGGTGCTGGCTGGGCTGACCGGGGGGTGTGGTGTTGCAGGGAGGTGGTAGTGGGAGATGATTACATGTGATGTATCCCAGGTTGTCATCCCTGGACAAGAGATTGTGAGTTCCTTTCTAGCCAGCAGAGGGACTCTGGCCGGGGAAGGCGCTGAGCTTCATTAGACTTGTCTGGAGGAGAGACTGGCTATAGGTGTAGCTAATTAAGCTCTGGCTGAAATGGCTTAAACTGCAGAGCAATATGAATCAGGTCCCAGAGGAGGCAGCAGAAAGCCAGTTAGACATCATCTTTCCCCAGCCCATGAATTCACACATTAGGAGATAAGAGCAGTGGCAAGCATAAGGGGGAGGGTTAAGGGTGCAGGGCGCATGATTGCATGCTACTTTTCTTTGCGTTGATGGAGGGGGGTGATCGTGCATTAGAAATCAATGTTTGCATTATGTTAGTTTGATTACATTTTGCCCACATGGTGGCCCACAATTGTTATTACTTTAAACATTTGCATTTCTTTCAAGGTGGGGGCAACAGTAAGACATTTCTTCTACTTTTTTTGATGTTTGCATGAACAAATATTTTAATATTGAATATTTAAAACATGCAGTTTTGAAAATCCACAGTAGGTCAATGTGAGAATCTGTCTGAATCCCCCAGTGAAGGCCTCATAGTGATTGGTCCTGTTAGTGCCAAAGACACTTGACAAGGAGACTGGAAGTGAATAAGACTGGATGCCTCTTGTGTTTTCTGGCTGGTGTGTTTAGCTCCAAACAGACATTCCCATAATCCTCAGCATCAACCGCCACTACTCCGTTCTGCTCTGTTCTCTGTATGGTTCTCTCTGCTCTCTGTATGATTCTCTCTGTGATCTGTATGGTTCTCTCTGTGATCTGTATGGTTCTCGCTGTTCTCTGTATGGTTCTCTCTGTAATCTGTATGGTTCTTTCTGTAATCTGTATGGTTCTCTCTGTTCTCTGTATGGTTCTCTCTGTGATCTGTATGGTTCTCTCTGTGATCTGTATGGTTCTCTATGTGATCTGTATGGTTCTCTCTGTTCTCTGTATGGTTCTCTCTGTTCTCTGTATGGTTCTCTCTGTTCTCAGTATGGTTCTCTCTGTGATCTGTATGGTTATCTCTGTTCTCTGTATGGTTCTCTCTGTTCTCTGTATGGTTCTCTCTGTTCTCTGTATGGTTCTCTCTGTGATCTGTGTGGTTCTCTCTGTGATCTGTATGGTTATCTCTGTTCTCTGTATGGTTCTCTCTGTTCTCTGTATGGTTCTCTCTGTTCTCTGTATGGTTCTCTCTGTGATCTGTGTGGTTCTCTCTGTGATCTGTATGGTTATCTCTGTTCTCTGTATGGTTCTCTCTGTTCTCTGTATGGTTCTCTCTGTTCTCTGTATGGTTCTCTCTGTTCTCTGTATGGTTCTCTCTGTGATCTGTGTGGTTCTCTCTGTGATCTGTATGGTTCTCTCTGTGATCTGTATGGTTCTCTCTGTTCTCTGTATGGTTTTCTCTGTTCTCTGTATGGTTCTCTCTGTGATCTGTATGGTTATCTCTGTGATCTGTATGGTTCTCTCTGTGATCCATATGGTTCTCTCTGTTCTCTGTATGGTTCTCTCTGTTCTCTGTATGGTTCTCTCTGTTCTCTGTATGGTTCTCTCTGTGATCTGTATGGTTCTCTCTGTTCTCTGTATGGTTCTCTCTGTGATCTGTATGGTTCTCTCTGTTCTCTGTATGGTTCTCTCTGTTCTCTGTATGGTTCTCTCTGTTCTCTGTATGGTTCTCTCTGTGATCTGTATGGTTCTCTCTGTGATCTGTATGGTTCTCTCTGTTCTCTGTATGGTTCTCTCTGTTCTCTGTATGGTTCTCTCTGTTCTCTGTATGGTTCTCTCTGTGATCTGTATGGTTATCTCTGTGATCTGTATGGTTCTCTCTGTGATCCATATGGTTCTCTCTGTTCTCTGTATGGTTCTCTCTGTTCTCTGTATGGTTCTCTCTGTTCTCTGTATGGTTCTCTCTGTGATCTGTATGGTTCTCTCTGTTCTCTGTATGGTTCTCTCTGTGATCTGTATGGTTCGCTCTGTTCTCTGTATGGTTCTCTCTGTGATCTGTATGGTTCGCTCTGTTCTCTGTATGGTTCTCTCTGTGATCTGTATGGTTCTCTCTGTTCTCTGTATGGTTCTCTCTGTGATCTGTATGGTTCTCTCTGTTCTCTGTATGGTTCTCTCTGTTCTCTGTATGGTTCTCTCTGTGATCTGTATGGTTCTCTCTGTGATCTGTATGGTTCTCTCTGTTCTCTGTATGGTTCTCTCTGTTCTCTGTATGGTTCTCTCTGTTCTCAGTATGGTTCTCTCTGTGATCTGTATGGTTCTCTCTGTTCTCTGTATGGTTCTCTCTGTTCTCTGTATGGCTCTCTCTGTGATCTGTGTGGTTCTCTCTGTGATCTGTATGGTTCTCTCTGTGATCTGTATGGTTCTCTCTGTTCTCTGTATGGTTCTCTCTGTGATCTGTATGGTTCTCTCTGTTCTCTGTATGGTTCTCTCTGTTCTCTGTATGGTTCTCTCTGTTCTCTGTATGGTTCTCTCTGTGATCTGTGTGGTTCTCTCTGTGATCTGTATGGTTCTCTCTGTGATCTGTATGGTTCTTTCTGTTCTCTGTATGGTTCTCTCTGTTCTCTGTATGGTTCTCTCTGTGATCTGTATGGTTCTCTCTGTGATCTGTATGGTTCTCTCTGTGATCCGTATGGTTTTCTCTGTTCTCTGTATGGTTCTCTCTGTTCTCTGTATGGTTCTCTCTGTTCTCAGTATGGTTCTCTCTGTTCTCAGTATGGTTCTCTCTGTGATCTGTATGGTTCTCTGTTCTCTGCATGGTTCTCTCTGTGATCTGTCTGCTCTGTAAATGTTGAGGAGCCCTGTTGACGCTCAGAGGTACAACATCTAAAAACAGAGTCATTACAGTTCTGGGTCAGATGGAAATGCACTTTTGAACAATATTTTTTCATGGTGTTTCATAAAAATATGAACAAGATAGAGATCAGAATCAAAATATATATATATATTTATTTTCAGTTTTTCATCATTTTATCCACCTTCCCATGGGATTAGACCTTTCTGAGCTGGAAATTTGTTACATTCAACTTGTTCATATAACCAGAAGGGGGGTGGTGTAGATTTTATTTCCACATAGCTCTGTTAACAAGGGCCCGTCTCTCCCTCCCCTCTGACCACCCGTCACCTTTAAATCTGCCTTTTCATATTCCTCTCAAAGCTCCATGTCAATGGAACAGGCCACTCACATAACTGGATCTCTGGACAAACAAGAGCCGAGTGAGAGAGAGGAAGAGATTCGGACACTATTAAAGACAAATTATTTAGCTATTCGTGAGGGGAGAAAACTTGCTCTTTTATTCTGATCTCTCACTGGCTCTTTCTCTCCCTCTATCTGTATCCGCAGAGAGTTTGATTTGCAATTTAGGAAAAATAGCCAGTTGGCAGGAAGGACTGCACTGTTTTTCTGCCGTTAGGCATTTCAGTATTTATGGCCTGACCTTACTCAAAGTTATGTATTTAGAATTACAGTCTCAGTAAGATAAGATCTAATACATAAGTTAATACATTAGTGTTATATTTGCATTGTACTCCTCGAGCTTTTGTCAGTACTAAACTACCCATCAGTAATGTGTTGGAAGGTTATTGCTACTTCAACACTGTAACAGCGCTGAAAAGACATGACATTGATCCGCGCTTGAAATGTTTGGTTTCATACATTTGGAGTGACAAATCTCTGACAGCAGTGGGAGCAAAGAGAGTGTGGCCTACCTGTATGGTGGTCCAGTGATGGAGCCTATAGATTAGGGGAGGTTGGGTTGACCGACAGGCCTGGAACGAGTGAAGACTGTCAGGCTGCTGATTCACAGAGAGCTGGGGCCCAGACGAACGCATCAGGAAACAAATGAATCCCGACAATCCTGAACTATACTGAATCACAATATAAACGCAACATGTAAACTGTAGATCCCCGTGTTCCATGAGCTGAAATAAAAGATCCCAGACATTTTCCATACACACAAAAAGCTTATTTCTCTCAAAAGTTTTGCACAAATGGGTTTACATCCCTGTTAGTGAGCATTTCTCCTTAGTCAAGATAATCCATCCACCTGACGTGTGGCATATCAAGAAGCTGATTAAACAGCATGATCGTTGCACAGTTGCACCTTGTGCTTGGGACAATAAAAGGCCACTAAAATGTGCAGTTTTGTCGTGCTATTCATCCATCGCTATCACTTCATGTTTCAGCATGATAATGCAATGCCCCATGTAGCAAGGATCTGTATACTCACCAGACATTTCACCCTTGGGATGCTTTGGATCGACGTGTACAACAGCATGTTCCAGTTCCCGCCAATATCAATCAACTTCGCACAGCCAATGAAGAGGAGTGAGACAACGTTCCACAGGACACAATCAACAGCCTGATCAACTCTATGTGAAGGAGATGTGATTGCGCTCCATGAGGCAAATGGTCACACCAGATACTGAATGGTTTTCTGATCCACGCCACTACTTAAAAAAAAAGGTATCTGTGACCAACAGATGCATATCTGTATTCCCAGTCATGTGAAATCCATAGATTATGACCTAATGAATTTATTTCAATTGACTGATTTCCTTTTATGAACTGTAACTCAGTAAAAATCGTTTAAATTGTTGTATGTTGCGTTTTAGATTTTGTTCAGTGCACATCCGTCTGCTGCGTGAAACACAAATATTCAAACGGTAATCGGAGAGCCATGAATCATAAGCCCAAGGTAAGCTATGTAATGCTGGTAAGACGGTGACTTGTGTTTTATTGTTGAGGAGAAAAATCCTTTCCGCCATTCAGGAGATGAAATGCAACAGTAATACCATTAACTTTCACCCGGATCGCCAAAAGCCATTTAATTGCCAATAGCAGCCTATTGTTTGGAGGGGTAAACACAGACTTCAGGCTGGGAGTGTGTGTTTCTGTGTGAGGGGGTGAGGGATGGAGGGGTAAACACAGACTTCAGGCTGGGTGTGTTTCTGTGTGATGGGGGCGAGGGATGGAGAGGTTATATTCGAGGGGAGCACAGTGTAGATGTCTGGAGAATGATAGCCCTTTCAACACACACTCATACACACACACACGCTCACACACACACACACACAAGTGGCCCATGCCTAACTAAAGCCCCGCAGTAACTAGCTTAACTAAAGACTTTAGGCAAAGTAAATTCGGACAAACTCATCTCTCCTTAATACCTGATTTGTTCAACAACATGATTTGGGGTGCGTCTATTCAAGGCCTTTTTGGGGCGAGCCGAGGTCTTAAGGCTCAAGTCTTGTACCTCGCGGTTATTGTGGTCTGTTTTGGGGTTTGTATTAAATCTTCTTGTGTGGGTGTTTGTGTGGACGCTCCTAATGCTGGCTAATGGGCTTCAGTGGCGTAATGGTCTTCTGGCTCCTATTGAGGACCCCATGGAAAGCAGCATAAGCTCTGTGGAAGAAAGGATCCAGCCAGACCTTTCAGTGCAACCTTTTTTTTAATTATGGGGAAGAGGCCACCCTCCATCACCTCTGTTTTCATCCCCAAATCTTCTGTCCATTCTCCCTGAATCCTAGTCCCCACTGAACCACCCACCTCACCAAACCAGCAGCACCCCCTTTCCGGCCTGCGTGCCCAAACCCGTCAAGCCTAGAGCCAGTCCAGGACATTGCCCTCCTTCCCCGTGGCCCGGTCTCATCCAGCCAATGCTGACCCTGACAGCTATGTCCCGGGGAATAAATTGAATGTGAAATGCATGGTGGGTCCTCACAGACTCCATTGTGCAGAGGGGGAGTCTGGGAGGCGAGCAGCGTCACTGGCCCTCATCCCTGATCAAGTTTGACAGCTCATCGGGAGGAGGCAAGGAAAACGTTTTCTTTCTTTCATTCAAAACCGAAAGAGGGCCTTTTAAAGCCCCCTCCTTCTTTACCCTGCCCCTCTTCTTTTCACCCTGAAATGAAATAGGCCCAGGCTTTCCCTGGACCAGCTCCCCTGAGACCAGACTGGGGCAAAGGACCTTTTCTCTAACTCCATCTTTCTCTCCTCTCTGTATCCCTCTCGCTTTCTCCTGCTCTTTCACAACTCTCCATCTCTCAACATTACTCTCTGTCAGTCTTTTTGTCGTTCTCTCTCCATCTGTCTCAGCTCAACTTCCCCTCCATCCAATAATATCCCAATTTTAGTTGCGTCTCCCATCCATGAGCAGGTTTAAATGCTCTTGATATCATTCCACTAAAGCACCAAACCTGAAGCATCCTCATCGTCAATCTTTGTGACCATGTCTCTCTCTCCCTCTCTTCCCATCCCTCTCCATCTCCAGAGCCCACATCATGTGGTTGAGTCCTGGATGATCCTCTCCTTGACCTTGAGTGATTATTCTGTCGTAGAACATTGGTCTTTCTTCAAAGGATGATTTATAATTTTACTGTGTGTTAGTAATGGCCTCTGTTGCCAATTTTGAAATTGATAGACTGTTCCGACTTTGATTTGAACACAGCAACATCTTGTGAGTAGTCATCACACATTTCTTCTGCGTTTATTTGTGCATGCTTCTATTGTCCGTGTGTGTTCATTCTCTCAGTACAATATAAAAAGTGCTATTTGGTCCATTCCACTTGATGGCTGTCAGGCAGGCGGTCTCCCTCCCCTGGAAGTGTCAAACTCCTCATTTAATGCAAATGACAGTCATGTAGAATCCAATGCATTTCTCATCGCTGCACATTGCCTAATCAATGTGAATTGCTGTGTAAAAAAACAACATTGGCTCCCTGTAATTGTTGTTTTTGACCGAGTCAAGTGCAGCTCCTAGAATTAATCCCAACCTGAGATTCAATTATGGGCGTCTGGATAAGCAGAAGGGGGATAGCATCGTATGCAATGGAGAGAGGAGTGTTTGTGTGCTTGTGTGTGCGTGTGTGCGCTTGTGTGTGTGCACATGTGAATATGACCTTTGCTGGACATGAGATGGGCTCAGTCCACAAAATGTTATATGAAGGCTTATGGGATGGCCATAGGCTCCAGGACCCCAATGGCAGGGAGAGGTTCTCCACACTATGTTTCCCTGAGTCCCAGTGTCTATTCAGAACCCACCCACGTCAACCTCCATGGTCGTGCCCTGAGTAGCAAAGGGAGATGTGGAAGATTGTCTGGTAGAGTTGCAAAACCTCATTGTCACCTTTTTCTAATGAGGTCCCTGATCGTCAGCTGTGTTCTCAATTCTGATATTGCCCCAAGAGGAGGTGTAGACTTTGGGTTTGAGTGGGGAGGTGTTGGGGGTTGCAATGTGAGTATCAATGTGGGCTGACTTCATCAATGTGCGTGAAAAACCAGGATCCCCGGAAATTCATTTGTAGTGTGCTGCTAGATAAGCATGTTTCAGTTTTGTGTTTGTGTGGTTGTGTTCTGAAAATATGTGGTGTTCATTATAAGGTGTTAGAATAGGTATTTTAATTTTAATTTACATTTACATATTTTGTGTTGTTTGGATACATCAACACCTCAATTGTAAATAATGATCAATTTGGACATATTGGATTACTCCAACAGCCAACATGGAAATTATTTTTTTATTTAGAATCTTGATTTATTCCATGGAGAATATTACTCTTTGATTTGTTTTCATCACATTGAAGGGAACGCATGCAGGCATGCGCTTACTCACACACACACACGCACGCACGCACGCACGCACGCACGCACACACACACACACACACACACACACACACACACACACACACACACACACACTATTAAGTTGATCTTCCCATCCAGCCCAAGGACATCGGTGCTGTCTCCCTCCCTTCCCCTCCTCTCCTCTTCCTGAAATACAACAGTGGGCTAATGACAACACAAACACAGAAAGGCAATTTAGCTCCCTCTTTAAGAACTACTTTGAAAATAAAGGAATTTTAATTATGGACACAATGAAAAAGAAAAAAGGACTAAAAAGAGAGAAAACACTCACGCATAGTAAACAAAGCTAAAACAATTATCTTCTGGTGACCAGTCTGTGTTTTTAGAACATTCATTTAATCTTTTATTTACTGCAGAGAGAGAGAGGGAGCGCAAAAGACAGAGAGGAAAAGAGGGAGCGTGTGATGGGGAAGGAGGAAGGGCAATAGGAGAGAGGGGGAAGGGTTGAGCGAGGGTAGGGTGTACGAGAGAAAGATAATATGCATATATTTATAGAAATAGCCCCACCCTCCCAATCAAAAGATGCATTTTTATTAGGGACATGATTTAGCTAAAGACTCGGAAGGAGGAGGAGCGGAGGGGGGGGGGTATAGTTACCATTTTGTTGTTGGAGATATTTTAGCGCCAACCCCCAAAGACAACATTGTATTTGTAATTTCATTCATCTCTGAAAGAGAACGGAATGACATTGTGAGGTTTCTCTGATGGGATAAAACCAACAACGACAGCAACAATCACACAACACAGAGTGGTGAGTTAGAAACCCAATAACACTGTCTAAAGACAACCTCTACTTCCTGAAGAGCAGTAGTATATGCTGGAGTAGCGGCAGGTTGCAGCAACCTGGCTCCGGCCTCTCTATGGAGTTTCTATACTTGTATTTGTGATGATGTGGTGGGGTAAAGGTGTGAGGTTGAGAGAAGGGTCCTTACCGAAGTTGTTACACTAAAGTCAAGTCAAGGTTATTTGTCACATGCTCAGGAAACACATGGTGTACACAGTACATTACATTACTTGCAGGTTCTCTCTCATAAATAAGATTCATTTTTTTCTAATGAGGTACCTGATCAATAATAATAAGGAGATAATTAGACAGATAGTCCATCTGCTCAGTAAGGCTACAAATAACAACAACTGCTACACGAAAACCATGCAGCCTCATTTAGAGGGTTAGGCCTGCATTTTCACCATGCCCTCCTATCCAGTGGTATACTGCAATGGAACCCTGGGAGACTCTCTGATGGTTCAAACATTATTCTTTGAGATTAGGAGGAAAGCGTGCATATAGAGTAGTGAGTGTCTGTATGAATAAGTAAACCATTGTGTTCCAAATATTCTAAAATGAGGATTATGAAATGACTGAATATGTATGTCTCCTTCTAGGAGGAATAAAAAAACACATAGCCGTAAATAGGAAAAATTGCACGTGTACTGAAATGATCACAACAACGCACAGTCCATTTCTGATGAAAAGACGCACTCAAAGTCCACTGTTGATCTAACAATTACCCTCCTCCACTGTTAGGTGAAATTGTGGGGAAGTGATGCTGTTGGCTGCCTGGGCCTTGTAATTGGCAGAGAGGATGTCCAGCGGGAGGCCGGTGTAAATGAAATATAATGAATCTATCACATCAATTCCAAATGAGCTACTGACACCTTTCCTTTGATGCAGGCAGCCGCAACACTGCTGTGTAGATCCGTATCAGCTCTCTGAGTGAACACTGCCTTCCACAGCGTCCCTGGGTTCCTCGGATGTAAAAACTAACATAGCAAGGCAAAAGCTACAAATCTCAGTTTGCAATGGGGAGAAAATTCCATAGGATACATTTTGTGTAAGAGGCCTGCTCATGCCCCACCCCCCACCCTGTCCACCGCTTCAGCTGTGCGGCCCGGTGTTAAAAGACCCGGAGGAATACTGTCTTTGTCATCCTGCCGTTTCAGGGTGAAGAATAAGAGAAGTTTAATCCCCATTGTCCAGGACTCTGGGGGGGTCGGCGGCTGTAAAGTGATCCAACTGGCCCCACTAATCCCCCATGCCCACTCGCCGCCACATCAAAAACACCCCCACCATCCCACAATGCAGCAGGCCCCAGACTTGGACCTCAATGTGCGCATTCTAAAAAGGAAAATGGAGCAAAGAAAAAGTTGCAACAACAGAGTAGAATGGACATAAAGACAGTTGTACAGAAGATAGGGAGCGCTTTGGGGCGAGGGTGGGGTAGGGTGGGGGCATGGTAGGTTCTCTGGCCCCTCAACACACCCTCTCTCTCCTGCCACTCACCCCCCCAGGTCAAGCCCCTGCTGCTGTTGCTCTTTTGTGGGCCTCCCTGGTAACCAAAATATTCCCTGGGTCCTCTGTATCATGTTCCTGAATTAAACCCCAAAACAGGGAAAGGGGACGGGTACCTCTGCCGACTCCACATGGGCTTACCAATGCCCTCTAAAACTGGACACAAACGTTGGGAAGTCATCGTCTCACACTGTTATTAACAGATGACTGTTACAAGGCTGCTTTGGTTTTCCTTTCTCATTTCAGAGGGAGGATCGTCTATCAGAACACCATGTCTAATTGAGGATACACACATTTATCCATCATGTAATGTAGGCAAGCCAAAACGTGAGGTCCCATTTATTATTTCATGAAATGCTTGGATAAATTAGATCTAATGGGGTATGCATAGAATACATGATGACAATGACGCAATGACAATGGTGGCAACGACAATGATAATGACAATGACAATGATAATGACAATAATGATGATGATTCCAAGCCCAACAGAGAGTGAGGCTGAGTAAGCAATAAGGCCAGAGTAGGTGTGGCATATTTAAGCAATAAGGCACGAGGGGGTGTGGTAAATCGCCAATATACCACGGCTAAGGGCTGTTCTTAGGCACAACGCATCACGGAGTGCCTGGACACAGACCTTAGCCGTGGTATATTGGCCATATACCACAAACTCCCGAGGTGCCTTATTGCTATTATAAACTGGTTACCAACATAATTAGAGCAGTAAAAATCAATGTTTTGTCATACCCGTGGTAGACGGTCTGATATACCGAACCACCCAGTTTATAATGGCCAATATACCACGCCTAAGGGCTGTTCTTATGGACAACGCTAATATCCTCTGGTATAATATCTGTTTCAGCCAATTACCCACTGGGCACAGACGTCAATTCAATGTCTATTCCACGTCGGTTCAATGTAATTTCATTGACCAGTGTGTGCCCATAGGGTAGCAACCCAAACTAGCTGGTTTATAATGTGTCTTAAAGTATGAACAGTAGGGGCCTCCCGAGTGGCACAGAGGTCTAAGGCACTGCGTCGCAGTGCTAAAGGCGTCACTACAAACTCAGGTTCGATCCCGGGCTCTATCACAACCGGCCGTGATTGGAGGTCCCATAGGGGGGCACACAATTGGTCCAGCGTTGTCAGTGTTAGGGGAGGGTTTGTCCGGAGGGCTTTTACTTGGCTCATCGCGCTCTAGTGACTCCTTGTGGTGGGCTGGGCACCTGCAGGCTGACCTCGGTCGTCAGTTGAACGGTGTTTCCTCCGACACATGGGTGCAGCTGGCTTTCGGGTTAAGCAGGTGGGTGTTTAGAAGCGAGGTTTGGCGGGTCATGTTTCAGAGGATGAGCCCATTGGGAAGTTGCAGCGATGAGACAAGATCAAAATTGAGGTGTAAGTTTGAACAGTAATGGGATATGGAAGGATGGGCCTTAATTATTCCTTGGTTCTGGTGTTCTGCTATACATTTAAAGAGATGAGAGGTGAACGATAGGGAGATAGAGTGAACAGAATGGGGATTTGGGGACTAATAGATTCGAGAGGAGAAAAAGGAGGTTAAAGTGGAACTGACAGCATTTTAGGGTGGGAAAGGGTAGGGAAGGATAGGGTGAGGGTAGGTTGGGGTAGGGTAGGTTTGGGTCTGGTTGGGTAGTGTAATATTGGGTAGGTTAAGGGTAGGATTGGGGTAGGGTTGGGGTAGGGTAGGGGTAGGGTAGGGTTGGGTTAGGTACGGTGGGGTAGGGTTGGATAGGGTGAGGGTAGGTGGGGGTAGGGTAGGGTAGGGTTGGTTAGGGTAGGTTTGGGTGTAGTAGGGTAGGGTAGGGTAGGGTAGGGTGGGTAGGGTAGGTTTGGGTAGGGTAGGTTTGGTTGGGATGGGGATGTGTAGGATTGGTAGGGTAGGTGGGTTTGATGTAGGGTAGATTGGGGTTGGGTAGGGTAAGGTAGGGTACGATTGGGGTAAAGGGTAGGAAGGGGTATAGGGTGTAGATGAAACATGTGGAGGGGGTGGTGTGTGTCTGTGTGAGAGGGAGCCAGGAGACAGCTGTTTAAAATTCTGTTTCCTGCAAGTGAAGAGGCTAATCCTGCCCCCATAATTCCCTGCAGCCAAATGCAGCTCTCCTTCCTCAACATCACCACTCCCCCTTCTCTATCTCACTCTCTCTCTCTCTCACTCTTTCTCGCTCTCTCTTTCTCTCTCTCTCTCAGTGCACACTCGGTGAGTGACAGCACAATGCCCAGGCCCTCGCACGCTTATCTAACTCTAGCAGATGGTCGACTTGGATCAATGCACACACGCCACGATCAATGGCTGCGATAAAGAGCGGCGGGATGGTACTCGCTCCCTCTCCCTCTCTCTATCTATCTCCCTCCCCTTACGCCCAGTCTACTGCCCCCTGCCCAATTGTTTATCTCCTCTCCTCTGCCTGTTTGCATCTGCACTGGCACCCACCAGGCCACGGGACCCTGTTAGAGCAGGTCCTACTAATAGCGAGGGTGTCCAGTGTGCTGCCTGCTGTCTCAGATTCCCTCTGTCTTCTGCTGTCTGTGAGTGCTCTGCGCCCCTTCTCTCTCTCTATCAGGCTTATCATGAGATCACTGCTTCAGCTCCCTCCCCCCTCCCACATCCCTCCCTCCCTCCTGCTTTATCTCTCTGTCGCTCTCCTTCTCTCATACAGTCAGTCGCCCTGCTCTTATCTACCTTGTCAATCTCCCACAGCTGTAGTCATTCTCTCTAGCCATACAGGAGGTACCCCTGTTGTTCCCATTTTTGCTCTCCCTGAGAGCCCCCTAACGTGCCCTGCCTATTAACCCTTAGGCTGCTGTCCTCTTATGATGTGATTTGACCCAGTATAGACATTGTACAGTGTTACCCATCGGTTTCTATACTTCCATAAGTGTTTCTCGTCTTTAATTTCCCATGTAGACAATGACCATATAATCTCTAAGGGGATCTCAGAGTGGGCCAGTGTTGTGAAGTGAATCAAACTGGGTCAAAACTGGAGCTGTGAGGAGGAGAAACTGGAACAGAACACCCATTGACTGGGTGGAAGAGGTCCCACTGGGAACTATGGGAGGAACTGGGACAGGGTGCATGCTGCTATAGCGATATAGACACATAAAGCAAAAACACGACTCAGAAATACACAGTGGCATCCTATTCACCAATAGCACGTTGAAGTAACAACCCTGATGACTTCCTGCCTCAGATCAAGGGAATGAATATCACCATATAAACCAGTGCATTATTCTCACCCTCAGACAGAGGGGTAGGTGACTTGTCAGCTGTATAAACTTTGCCCAAGTGTAAGCTTTCCCCTTGTCCTTCTCACTATTTTTAATAGGCTGTTGGTGATGTAATGCAGTTCATAATAAGCCCATTAACGGCTTTCTCTGCTCTGATGGAAAACGCAGTGGCAATATGGACACCTCTGCTATTTATACCTCTCAAATCCTCATGCATATTCACACAGTGCAGAGACAGGGAAAGAGCAGGCAGACACCCTGACAAATAAGTGCCTGGATTTCATTTCTTTAGGAGCCTAAGCTATTTCAGCTTGCTGGGGCCCTTTCCCTCCTCACACTAAGGATGGCCTCAGCCTCATCTATTCTCCGGGCCTCACTGCTTTCATTTGCCTTCAGTTAATGTGATCAAGGAAATTGTGTGTGTGTGTGTGTGTGTGTGTGTGTGTGTGTGTGTGTGTGTGTGTGTGTGTGTGTGTGTGTGTGTGTGTGTGTGTGTGTGTGTGTGTGTGTGTGTGTGTGTGTGTGTGTGTGTGTGTGTGTGTGTGTGTGTGTGTGTGTGTGTGTGTGCACGCAGGTGTACTGCAACAGAGGGTGATCATGAAGCATGGTTATGGATTATAATCCCTGTTTGGGGTGAAGTCAGGCACAACAGATTAGACTGCCTGGCCTAACAACCACCCACAGGCCTATACACTACCGGTCAAAAGTCTTAGAACACCTACTCATTCAAGGGTTTTTCTTTATTTTTACTACTTTATACATTGTAGAGAATGTAGTAACCAAAAAAGTGTCAAACAAATCAAAATATACTTTATATTTGAGATTCTTCAAATAGTCACCCTTTGCCTTGATGATAGCTTTGCACACTCTTGGCATTCTCTTAACCAAATTCACCTGGAATGCTTTTCCAACAGTCTTGAAGGAGTTCCCGCATATGCTGAGCACTTGTTGGCTGCTTTTCCTTCACTCTGCGGTCCGACTCATCCCAAACCATCTCAGTTGAGATCAGGGGTTGTGGATACCAGGTCATCTGAGGCAGCACTCCATCACTCTCCTTCTTGGTAAAATAGCCCTTACACAGCCTGGAGGTGTGTTGGGTCATTGTCCTGTTGAAAAACAAATGATGGTCCCATTAAATGCAAACCAGATAGGATGGCGTATCGCTGCAGAATGCAGTGGTAGCCATGCTGGTTAAGTGTGCCTTGAATTCTAAATAAATCACTGACAGTGTCACCAGCAAAGCACCCTCACACCATCACACCTCCTCCTCCAGGCTTTACGGTGGGAAATACACATGCAGAGATCATCCGTTCACCCACACCGCGTCTCACAAAGACACGGCGGTTGGAACCAAAAATCTCACATTTGGACACATCAGACCAAAGAACAAATTTCCACCGGTCTAATGTCCATTGCTCGTGTTTCTTGGTCCAAGCAAGTCTCTTCTTCTTGTTGGTTTCCTTTAGTAGTGGTTTCTTTTCAGCAATTCAACTATGAAGGCCTGATTCACACAGTCTCCTCTGAACAGTTGATGTTGAGATGTGTCTGTTACTTGAACTCTGTGAAGCATTTATTTGGGCTGCAATTTTTGAAGCTGGTAACTCTAATGAACTTATCCTCTGCAGCAGAGGTGACTCTGGGTCTTCAATTCCTGTGGCGGCCCTCGTGAGAGCCAGCTTCATCATAGCGCTTGATGGTTTTTGCGACAATATGGACTTGGTCTTTTACCAAATAGGGCTCTCTTCTCTATACCACCCCTACCTTGTCACAACACAACTGATTGGCTCAAACGCATTAAGAAGTAAATAAATTCCACAAATTAACTTCTAAGAAGGCACACCTGTTAATTGAAATGCATTCCAGGTGACTACCTCATGAAGCTGTTTGAGAGAATGCCAAGAGTGTGAAAATCTGTCATCAAGGCAAAAGGTGACTATTTGAAGAATCTCAAATATAAAATATATTTAGATTTGTTTAACACCTTTTTGGTTACTACATGATTCTGATATGTGTTATTTCCTAGTACAATGTAGAACATAGTAAAAATAAAGAAAAACCCTTAAATGAGTATGTGTTAAAACTAAAACTATTGACCGGTAGTGTACAAACACACACAAACGCACACACACACACACACACACACACACACACACACCCACACACACACGCACGCACGCACGCACGCACACGCACACACACACACACTGTACCATGGGCTCCATACAAATAGATGCATCCGATATGTATGAACAGTACTAGTCAGTCGCTGTCATCACTTATCTCAGCTAATGTGTGCATACTGTACGTGTGTGCATTACGCTGTAATGTATTCCCTGCAGCTTACAGTTTTTAACAATCACTTTGGCACTAATTTCAGAACCTTGTGGTAATTTTTCTAAACTCTAGACACAAAACTCAAAACGGTCATCACTTGTAACACAGGCTGTCCAATGTTCAAAACATTGCATTGTGCATTCATATCTTTAAAGAAACCTTGCATTTGCAGAATCATTGGTTCAAATAACTTATTTACCATGAAAAGAAATTACTCAATCAGGTTAAGGAAAGGAGAGTATGGGGGTAAGCACAGGGTGGTAAATTGTGGATGGGCCTGAAACCATGCTTGCACCATTTGAGCATGGTGGAACCTGACATTATCCCACACAATGACATAGGTCATGCCATCAGCTCTACAGACCTGATTTAGCTCATCAAGGACGGTTCCATTCGAACAGCGAATCATGTGGCTGCCTGCAACTCAATATATAGAGTATATAGAGTAGAGAGCTTTAGATGTTGTTTGACCAAACATTAGAACGGGCAAGATGTGTAATCTAAGCAACTTTGACCGTGGTATGATTGTTGATGCCACACATGGTGATTCCAGCATCTCAGAAACAGCTGCTTCCTGGGATTTTTACACACTACAGCCTCTAGAGTTTACAGAGAATGGTGCGATAAACAAAACACATTCAGTGAGGGGCAGTTCTGTGGGCAAAACCACCTTGTTAATGAGAGAGGTCAGAAGAGAATGTCCAGACTCATTCAAGCTAACAGAAAGGCCACAAACGCTCAAATAACAGCTGTTTAAAACAGTGGTGTGCAGAAGGGCATCTCTTAATGTACAACACCGTGAATAATTCAGGTTGTTGTGGAGGCAAAAGGGGGTCCTACCCAGTACTAGATAGTTGTCCCTAATAAAGTGGCCGGGGAGTGTTCAGTAATGTCAAATCTGAAAACATGGTCTGGAAAAGTAGTACATGGGACCATAGAAACAGTGTCTGATAAAGAATGATGGTGAAATATTACATCCATAGATAATGAAGTCTAATTGGTTCATGTTCCACGGTAATTGGTGTCAATGGATCTCGTTATCCTGAAACTTTCATGATTGAAACATGGAATATTGTTTGTCAGTTTCCGTAAAACTATGCATGAAGAGTAACGCAACAGTTACTTATCATTTTGAGCAGTTGTATCAGTTGATAGTTAGATCATTGTAATGAAATGAATAGACAGTCATCTCAGATGTAATGTGTGAATTGCATTTTGAAATGGTAATACTTTGATGTTAAGTTGTGTCATTTTGAACCGGTGATTTTAGTTCAATGAACAAATTATCTTAACTTTATGTGTATTGTATCCAAGCAATTGGAAAAAGTGTTAAGAGTTTAAAAAAAAATGCATTTTGATCATTGGTTGTGAGTTTTGTGTCTAGAGTTTTGAAAAATGACATCAAGGTTCCGAAATGAGTGATTGTAAAAAACTGTAAACGCCCCCTTAGTGATGTCCAATGGCTGCTCAGCCTCTGTCTTACTCCAGGTCATCTTCCAGCCCTCCCCTGGTAATGCCTCAGCATCCATCAGTCACTTTGAACTAAAGCCTGAAGGTTTCACCATCACAATGGCATATAATGAGGCTTGTATATGATGTTCCCTCATCACAGTACCTTCTATACAATAACATTAGCATTCATAAAAGTTATCCGATAACTGAGAATGCCCCAAAAGAAAGGACAGACAATCATCTCAACTCAAATAAATGTTGGTTATGAAGAAAATGGAGAATCCCCCAATAGGAAAGGTATTGCAGACCATGTGAAACCCCTAGTGGAGTGAGAGGGGAGCCCAATGTGCTGACAGAGGGCTCGGCAGGCTCTCTCTCAGGCCGGGCTGCCCTTGGATCTGTCCCTGGATCTGTTCCTGGATCTGGACACACAGTCTGGCTGGCCACACTGAGCCCCACTCAGCTATTGTCACATGAGCTAGAGCCTGGAGAGGCCACTGCTTCCCCTCTGTCCCCCTCTGTCCCCCTCTGTCCCCCTCTGCCCCGCCCCCCCAAGCCTTAATCCTGCTTAATTTGAGTGCAAAGAAATTCACATGTGCCAGTAAGAACATTTACAGAGTACACTGCCTCCATTTTCCCTCCGAAAATATAACACAGCTTAACCGCTAAGCTTTATTGATCTCACAACTTGATAGTGTGATTAAGGGAGAGAGACGGTGCCTCTAAAACAGTGCACACTTATAGATTACAGACCACGCTACACTGATTTTAATTGGGAATCCATTAGCGTGGCTGCAGTGTCTTGGCAGGGAGTCTCTCTCTGCTCCTCTGCACAGATACCCACCACTCTGTGTTTAATGCTGTGTGTCTGTGTCTGTGCCTGTGTGTAAGGAAAGCCTCTCCGTGTTGTGTTTAGCCAAGAAACGTCTCCCGCTGCCTCCACCGTTAGCAGGTGTCGTGATGGAGAAGTGAACCGGAGCGCAGCGTACAGTACGTGTGTGTGTGCCATGGGGCAGAGAGATGACGAATTGCAGATTCCACCCAACACTGATTTGAACACCTCTGTACGGTGGGTGGGCATGAGGCAGACGCAGAGCAGTAGGACATGTAGCCACCCAGTAGCTGTTACGTTACACTCCAGTGAAAGGTAGTCATTAGATCAGCCACAGCTCCACTGACAGAGGTAAAGCCATAGGGTGCTGTAGAGAAAGCTTGGATAGGGAAATCACTTACATTTGTGTTACAGTGTATACTTATGGAGAGTTTATTTTAGAGTCTAATCAGCATAATCCATTATTTAATTTATTAGGATCCACATTAGCCGATGCCAATGGCGACTGGGGTCCGACACATGACGAAAAATACATTACAGACAAAAGACTTTACAATTTACATACAGTAACGTGTGTGTGTGTGTGTGTGTGTGTGTGTGTGTGTGTGTGTGTGTGTGTGTGTGTGTGTGTGTGTGTGTGTGTGTGTGTGTGTGTGTGTGTGTGTGTGTGTGTCTATCAGTTACACATACATGTCAGGACATACACACAACAAGTAGGTCACATGGGGGAGAGGCGTTGTGAGCATGATGTTTTTGAGTTCACATGCAAGTGAAGAACGTTTCGTACACAAACCCACAGGTAAGTAGAAATAAGAAAAGTTGTCACAATCCAATCAATGTCTCTCAGATCATGTTGGCTTTTAGTCTTGGCTTACTTAAGTACCTGCCTTTATGTTTGTGTTTTCATTTTAAATTGTATTTTACTGGCTAGAGCGCACATCAGAGCAATGTCTCCCCTCTGAAAACACCTACTCATTTCAGCACTGATTCATTCCAATCTAATTCAAATTCCTGGGGGATTAGAGACATCTAATTTGGTGATATCACAGTCCTGCACACTTTAGATGTTGTATTCAACCAACATTCCCCTCCCCCTCTGTCACAGCGCACACAAACACAATCGCACAAAAACACACATCACACTCTACTAATGAACCTGAATGCCACCCTGATCATATGTTGCATGTGTTCAGTAGAGCCAAGAGCAATTCTGGTCCCCAGTACTAACACACAAACCTATCCTATTTGATGATGGCATGGTGAGGGACGAAGGCTGCATTTAAACAGGCAGCCCATTTCTGATATTTTTTCCACTAATTGGTCTTTTGACCAATCACATCACATCTTTTCACATCAGACATTTTTTAGAACTAATTTGATTGGTCAAAAGTTAGAAAAAAAAGATCAGAAATGGGCTGCCTGTGTAAAAGCAGCCAATGAGACCAGGGAGACTAGCCAATGAGAACAGGGAGATCAGGGCACAACAAAACAAGAAAACAAAGAGATAGTAGCTTCAAGAAGGAATTAGAATAAGGGGTAACACAGTATAACAGATGGATCCAGATTAGAGCGAGGGAAATAGCAGTCCTGTAAGGTTTGGACCAGGACCAGAAATAGGCATTAAGCAGCAGACCCATTTCAGGCGCTGCCACTGACTCAACTTCCTTTTCCCCCCAACCTCCACTCCAGCCCCCTCCTCCTATTACCACTAGCAACTTTGTTTTCCACTCCAAACTTTCAGACAAGAAGGACCATGAGGCTCCTTCCCTCATTAATCTAGAGAAGCAGTGGTGCTGGTCTCCTGAAACAAGATACTGTGATGTTCATTTCATTTTCATAACCCACTAGTGTTGGTACAGTCCACCCCAGCTCCAGGTCAGGTATCCAGCCCCAATGTGGCCCTGTCGGCTGGGACAAGCAGGGTGGCGTGACAATGATGGATGGCTGTGAGCCTGGTACCAATAAGGCCCTCTGAAAGGTCCATATAGAGGTCCATATGGGGCCCTGGGCCCTGGGAGATGAGCCCACCGGGGAACCCACTTTAATTTAAATCCTCAGAAACTGGCAGCCAGCTATGGCACTTTCCCTGCGCTCTGCACCCATCCCAGACCACCGCCTCCACCTCCAGCCAGCCACTTTTGTTCCTGGGACCCACAAGTTTTTCCCCGTTAATTAATTCAACAGAAAGTAATTAAACCTTTGCTTTCCACCGACGTGCCTTGTCTGCCCCCACCCCCACGCACCACAAAGGAAAGGTATGATGGAGAGGCAGGCGCAAGAAATTAAGAACACTGTGCCAAATGACTGTCGGAAGCAAAACAATATAAGCCCCCTGAGTCAAAGGGCCAGGGCTCATAATAAAGGAATAACAAGACCAGGCAGAGAGCTGAGATGAATGCACTGTGGCGGCCAACGGGTCTCATTGTTCTGTGGCGAGGTAGAGGCTGTTAAGGTGGAAGGCCCCAGCCACAAGCCCAGCTCTTAATTTGCTGAGTGGTGTAAGGCCTCAGGGGTGCATGTTGTTTCCGCCAGAGAGGCAGTAATGCACTTGGCAGCGTCTCCTCTCCTCCAGTTTTTGGTCAGCACTTTGGAGCTTTTGTGGAAACGTTGAAAACATTTTTGTATTCTCCTTCACAATAAACAGTTCTCTTCAAGGGAAACTTCAGCGCTAGACTGTATTTGGGCTGTTCTTCCAGTCTCTCTACATAATGAGTGATGAGAGGTGTTTCAGACATCATTTTTGAGCCAGGAAACCAGTGACTTTCTAGGGAGTTTTACCTAGCCACTGTGCTTCTACACCTGCATTGCTTGCCGTTTGGGGTTTTAGGCTGGGTTTCTGTATAGCACTGAGATATCAGCTGATGTAAAAAGGGCTTTATAAATACATTTGATTTGAATTTGATTTGATTGAGCCGGCTGTCTAAAAATGAATGGTGTCATGTATTGTAACAATTATTGTGGCCTTTGTTTTTTGTCAATTGCACGATCATTCTAGCAGTGACTAGATAGGGCTGTCATTGTTCAAAAGAAACATTGGACTTGTCTCAATGATGTTCCTATCTGGCACGACATTGCAGTATATCTAGGTTGACTCATTTTATCTGGCCTTGGAAAGACTACAGCCTGATGGGAGCCCTACTTCCTTGTCCAATTCTGTTCCCACTCTCAAAGACAGGCTTTTCAAAACAGGGGCCGTACTAGTTTGTACAGGTTCAAAATGTCACGATTCTTCAAAGTCGAACCCAGAAGCAGACCAGGACAAGGAGAGTAGGAAAAAGGTGAGTATTTATTTACAAGTGAATGGGTAGATATATCCAGGTGGTGTAGCGGGTAGCGGTGATGAGTTGATGGGAGTAAATAGGTGGATCCAATGGGGAAGCGGAATCTTCTGACGACCAGGCGGGAATGGGGTAAATGATCCAGGTGAGTAACTGAAGACAGAACAAACAGAGGTAAGTTCAAGGCAAGCAATACGTAACAAACAACAAAACAACTTCTATCCAACTTGATGCTGATACTCTGGCACAACATACTGTTCATGGCTAACGATCCGGCAGGGAATGGATGTCAGGTCCGGGCTTATAAAGAGGAGAGATGATGATCAGGACCAGGTGTGCAGATAGCTGATGGAATACAGGTGCGGGTAATCAGAAACCCCAACTGGCTACATTGCCCGGCAACCAGACAGGGTGCGTTCCAGGACGCCGGAAAAACTCTCCAGGACAGAACATAGACAAAAAACAGACTCAGGAAACGGGATTCGTGACACAAAAGAGCTATGTTACCGTGCACTGTCTTTCTGAGATGGCTAGCTCAATAACTATAACAGCTGCTTCTAGTGATTCCTCTTTCCAAGAAGAGCTGGACATACTAACATTGGACATTCTGCCCTATTCCTTTGAGTTCTTACTGGACAGGGTCACTGCAGATCCCATGGAACGTGTGTGTAACAGACCATCGAAGTTTCAATGCACATATGGATAGAGGTGTGCTGGAGACGTTCTTCCGAACCTCCAAGATCAACTGGCGGCGGCAGCCTAGACCAGCTGGACCAGGAGGACAAATGTCAAACAAGTAAGTTGTTTTGCTGTCGGTAGCTAGCTTGCAATATAGCTAAGCTCTCTTCTCACACAAGGCAATGTAATTCAGTACAGTATAATTTTGTGATAGATTCGGACATAACAGGGCTCGCTATTACCACTACAAGCTAAGCTAGCCAAGTTGAGCCAGCTAGCTTTGTTTGCTATACCCAAAATGTATTGTAGCCTAATGTTATAGCTAGCTAGATAACGTTAGATAGCTAGGCTACTTAGCCTCGGTGCATTTCTTTAAGACTAGAACAAAACTGGATAAATATTTTGATGTTGATGACGAACAAATGAAAGTTGAAATGAATATAAATAAATATATTTCATGAATATCACAATGAATTGTTCCAAAAGTTGACGTCAACACTTTATTGGTTCTAATGCAGCTTGAATCACTTAGTCAGTTGTCAGTACACTTGCAGAAAATATGAAATATACATTTTATATCAAACTCCATTATATCCATTATATTACCTCCCAATAAAATTATATTTGGTACATTCCCCCTCAAGCCTATACCATGACATCCCTACCTTGTCACAACACAACTGATTGGCTCAAACTCATTAAGAAGTAAAGAAATTCCACAAATTCACTTTTAACATGGCAGACCTGTTAATTGACATTCATTTCAGGTGACTACCTCATGAAGCTGGTTGAGAGAATGCCAAGAATGTGCAAAGTTGTCATCAGGTTGGGAACACCCCCATAGTCATCAACGGTGCCTCAGTGGAGACAATCAATAACGTAAAGTTCCTCGTCATACATGTCTCCAATAAGCTGAAATGGTCAAACCACACGGATACATTGGTAATGCAGGCACGGCAGTGACTCTTCTTAAAAAAAAATTAAAAAATGTTTTACCCCCTTTTCTCCCCAATTTCGTGGTATCCAATTGTCAGTACTTACTATCTTGCCTCATCGCTACAACTCCCGTACGGGCTCAGGAGAGACGAAGGTCGAAAGCCATGCGTCCTCCGAAACACAACCCAACCAAGCCGCACTGCTTCTTTAACACAGCGCGCATCCAACCCGGAAGCCAGCCGCACCAATGTGTCGAAGGAAACACCGTGCACCTGGTGACCTGGTTAGCATGCCACAGGAGTCGCTGGTGTGCGATGATACAAGGATATCCCTACCGGCCAAACCCTCCCTAACCAGGACGACACTAGGCCAATTGTGCGTCGTCCCACGGACCTCCCGGTCGCGGCCGGCTGCGACAGAGCTGAGAGTGCGACAGAGAGTCTCTGGTGGCACAGCCCTAGACCACTGCGCCACCTGGGAGGCCCCGGCAGTGACTATTCTACCTCAGGAGGCTGAAGAAATTTGTCCCCGAGGGCCCTTACAGTGTTCCACAGGAGCACCATCGAGAGATTACTGCCGGGCTGCATCACAACCTGGTATGGCAACTCCACCACCGCTGACCCTGCTGCTCCCCCCTCTATGGACATTCTACCCTGCTACTGCCCCTTTTGACACTTACCATGCTCCCACCCCACCACCCAATTGAGATGTATCATTGCTACAGTTGTAAATGTGTCTATATTATTATTATTATTTGTTATTATTGTCTCACTCACTTCTCTTTTAACCTGCAGTGTTGGAGCTCTGAGTATAAGAATTTCACTGTATCCTGCAATTACATTGGTTTAGATTTTGGTTGAGATAAACAAATGTAGTTCGCTAGCAAGTTAGCTCTGCTCCACTTCTTAGTAAAGTAACCAATTAAATATTACCCCAGCGGCCAGTGCTTGCTTGTAGACTAAGCGTAAACATTGCTGACAATCTGAAATGGTCCACCCACACAGACAGTGTGGTGAAGAAGGCTCACACTCAGGAGGCTAAAGAAATTCGGCTTGGCCCCTAAGACACTCACAAACCTTTACAGATGTACAATTGAGAGCATCCTGTCAGGCTCTATCACCGCCTGGTACGGCAACTGCACCGCCCGCAACAGAAGGGCTGGCCAAAGGGTGATGCAGTCTACCCAACGCATCAACGGGGGCACACTGCCTGCCCTCCAGGACACCTACAGCACCCGATATCACAGGAAGGCCAAAAAGTTAATCAAGAACATCAACCATCTGAGCCACGGCCTGTTCACAACACTACCATCCAGAAGGCAAGGTCAGTACAGGTGCATCTAAGCTGGGACCAAGAGACTGAAAAACAGCTTCTTGAGAAGGCCATCAGGCTGTTAAATAGCCACCATTGCAGCCCAAATAAATGCTTTACAGAGATCAAGCAACAGACACATCTCATCATCAATTGTTCAGAGGAGACTGCGGGAATCAGGCCTTCATGGTCGAATTGCTGCAAAGAAACCACAACTAAAGGACCAATAAGAAGAAGAGACTTGCTTGGGCCAAGAAACATAAGCAATGGACATTAGACCGGTGGAAATCTGTCCTTTGGTCTGAATAGTCCAAATTTGCGATTTTTGGTTCCAACCACCATGTCTTTGTGAGACGCAGAGAAGGTGAACAGATGATCTCCGCATGTTTGGTTCCCACAGTGAATCATGGAGGAGGAGGTGTGATGGTGTGGGGTTGCTTTGGTGGTGACACTGTCACTGATTTATTTAGAATTCAAGGTACACTTAACCGGTATGGCTACCACTGCATTCTGCAGTGAAACACCATCCCATCTGGTTTGCGGTTAGCGGGACTATCATTTGTTTTTCAACAGGACAATGATGCAACACACCTCCAGGCTGTGTAAGGGCTATTTGTCCAAGAAGGAGAGTGATGGAGTGCTACATCAGATGACCTGGCCTCCACAATCACCCGACCTCACCCCAATTGAGTTGGACCACAGAGTGAAGGAAAAGCAGCCAACAAGGGCTCAGCATATTCGGGAACTCCTTCAAGACTGTTGGAAAAGCATTCCAGGTGAAGCTGGTTGAGAGAATGCCAAGTGTGCAAAGCTGTCATCAAGGCAAAGGGTGGCTACTTTGAAAAATCTAAAATCTAAAATATATTTTGATTTGACACTTTTTTGGTTGCGACATGATTCCATGTGTTATATCGTAGTTTTGATATCTTCACTATTATTTTACAATGTAGACAATAGTAAAAATAAAGAAAAAACTACTTTTGACTGGTACTGTACTTTTTTTTCTATTTTAATGTGTATATACTGTATTCTATTCTACTCTATTTCAGTCAATGCAACTCCGACATTGCTCGTCCTAATATTTATATATGTAATGAGTTCGCTGAGAGTCGGGAAGCAAGTTCAGGGAGTGAGTGTTTTAATAAATAAAATAAATAATGAACAAGAAACACAAACAACGCACCGACATGAAAACAGCGTGAATAACACCTAAGGAAAGAACCAAGAGGAGTGACAGATATAGGGAAGATAATTAGGGAGGTGATAGAGTCAAGGTGAGTGTCATGAGGCGCAGGTGCGCAAGACGATGGTGACAGGTGTGCGGGATAATCAGCAGCCTGATGACCTAGAGGCCGGAGAGGGAGTATACATGACAACATATTTATTATACTTTTACTTTTAGATTTGTGTGTATTGTTGTGAATTGTTAGATACTACTGTACTGTTGGAGCTTGGAAGACAAGCAATTCGCTACACCCGCAATAACATCTGCTAAATATGTGTATGTGACCATTTTAATTTGATTTAGTGAGGAAATTCTTGATTTTTATGACATATTATATGTTACATATTAATGGACATATACAGTGAAAGCGCAGCAGTGAAATTTCCCCTTTAAAAACCTGTTATTGTTTTTCGTTCAACAGAAGCATGCCATTCCCCAAGGAAGTAAGTGGCCGACATCCGCATAGCAGATGTTTTGGCGGTGTTGGAAGTGTAACTGCAAAAACCACTCCCTACCTATTATCCCTAACGCATTAGTTCAAAACAGCGATAAAGTATAGGCACTATCGATGATAGAAATATTGACAGGCTTATGCATATTTTCATGTTCATTTGGATGGGGACCGTCAGTCTAATCGAGGTGTAGACAATAGAACATCACGCATTCGAGCATTGGAACTTGTAACGCAGCTGCACAAACTTCTAACGGGCTTCATTGGAACTTGTAACGCAGCTGCACCAACTTCTAACGGGCTTCAATGGAACTTGTAACGCAGCTGCACAAACTTCTAACGGGCTTCATTGGAACTTGTAACGCAGCTGCACAAACTTCTAACGGGCTTCATTGGAACTTGAAGGATATGAAGTCGGGTGATTTTGTTGCATCCAATGGCAATGTCCACAATAAAGTAACGCAAGGAGCCGCTTGAAGCTTGTTGTATGCTTCCCAGTCTAAACAGTTTGTGCATATGCTGTATTCAGGTGCGATTTTAGCATGTAAATCTTGGTGGGGCAAAAAAATAAAATGTGGGATGCATGCCAGCAAAGCCACTACACCACACAACACAACACTAAACAATACATTAATTGCACTATAATGGCGACAAATGGTGCCCACAAACTGTTAGGGCCAACATAAAGCTGTCCCAACAGCAGAGTCCCAACAGCTGTCCCAACACCTTACCACTACTACACCTGGCTATAAGCGGAGCCTTGTCTGGCAGCGAAACAGTTCATTCAGTCTCTTTCACTGCTTTAAAAAAAACATTGCTCATATGGCTGACTTGCTTAAACAAATGTGGTTTCTACTGACAATTGAGATGTACAAACTATGGCATAAGGGACGACAAGCGGATAAGAGGCATCCGTAATTTCGATTAAGACATTAACGAGCGAGTGACGACGGACGTAGTCAATATAACTATTTGTTCAGCACTTTTGAAATGTACAGCGACAGAATTCAGAACATGGGCCGTTCTTACAGTGTTCCTATGGTTCTGTACACCAAGTCAGAACCATATGATAAATAAAGGGCTCTTACAATATTCAATGATTACATTTCTCTAAAACAGGTTATAGGCTACATGTGCACCACCAAATTAGAACAGCAGGTGAAATTAAGAGGTGAAAATAGACCAAATTACTGGGGTGAGGCACATTGAACGCTTTGCGTGTCAAAAAAGATACATGTCAAATAACACTATTTGACATGTTAAATAAGCTTTTAATTTACACGTCAAATAACACAATTCTATTATCAGCTCTATTATGCTACTATTATCAGTAGCACTGTCAAAGCTGTACAAAAAAAGTCTGCAAACAAGCACACACCGGCCAATACCGTGTTATTGAAAATAGACCAAATTAATAAGACACATGGGCTACAGCTTACTACACAACATACACTTAGTATTACTTTCTTAGCTACAGTATACATATCTCCCTTGCATATAACGTCATTTATGCAGCAGCATAACGTTACAAGACATTGTCATCAAAGTCTGGCATTCTCTGGATTTATGGTGTGAACTCGGAAAAAAACCACACAGCCACTCCACTGAATAGCAGGCTAGCGGTTGCTTTGCAATGCTTGCAGTTAGCCACTTATTCCTTCCAAGGATTAAAAAGGATTTTCCAGTAGATTGTCGACTTGATTCATGATGATGACTACTTGCTAAGATTTTGAAAGTAAGATGTTGACATGATCAGTCCAATCAAAGCTACTGTAAACATAACGTGATTTGACATAATTTTTATCTGTGGCCAATGACCTTGAGCCTTCTTGGAAGGTTTCTTCTTATGTAACTCTATGGCAGGGCCCAAAGGGGACTTAGACACATAGTGTCCCCATGAGTGACAGAACACTGAGCCAATCACGGCGCAATGCTCCTATTTTCTGCTGGCTTGCCCCACTACCACAGAAAACACTGAGCTAGGCTGAAACCCCTGCATTTTGGAGCTGCCTTACTCAAGAAATCATAAAAGAGACCTTTATTAACTCAATGATATATACAGTGCCTTGCGAAAGTATTCGGCCCCCTTGAACTTTGTGATCTTTTGCCACATTTCAGGCTTCAAACATAAAGATATAAAACTTTATTTTTTTGTGAAGAATCAACAACAAGTGGGACACAATCATGAAGTGGAACGACATTTATTGGATATTTCAAACTTTTTTAACAAATCAAAAACTGAAAAATTGGGCGTGCAAAATTATTCAGCCCCCTTAAGTTAATACTTTGTAGCGCCACCTTTTGCTGCGATTACAGCTGTATGTCACTTGGGGTATGTCTCTATCAGTTTTGCACATCGAGAGACTGACATTTTTTCCCATTCCTCCTTGCAAAACAGCTTTAGCTCAGTGAGGTTGGATGGAGAGCATTTGTGAACAGCAGTTTTCAGTTCTTTCCACAGATTCTCGATTGGATTCAGGTCTGGACTTTGACTTGGCCATTCTAACACCTGGATATGTTTATTTTTGAACCATTCCATTGTAGATTTTGCTTTATGTTTTGGATCATTGTCTTGTTGGAAGACAAATCTCCATCCCAGTCTCAGGTCTTTTGCAGACTCCATCAGGTTTTCTTCCAGAATGGTCCTGTATTTGGCTCCATCCATCTTCCCATCAATTTTAACCATCTTCCCTGTCCCTGCTGAAGAAAAGCAGGCCCAAACCATGATGCTGCCACCACCATGTTTGACAGTGGGGATGGTGTGTTCAGGGTGATGAGCTGTGTTGCTTTTACGCCAAACATAACGTTTTGCATTGTTGCCAAAAAGTTCAATTTTGGTTTAATCTGACCAGAGCACCTTCTTCCACATGTTTGGTGTGTCTCCCAGGTGGCTTGTGGCAAACTTTAAACGACATTTTTTATGGATATCTTTAAGAAATGGCTTTCTTCTTGCCACTCTTCCATAAAGGCCAGATTTGTGCAATATACGACTGATTGTTGTCCTATGGACAGAGTCTCCCACCTCAGCTGTAGATCTCTGCAGTTCATCCAGAGTGATCATGGGCCTCTTGGCTGCATCTCTGATCAGTCTTCTCCTTGTATGAGCTGGAAGTTTAGAGGGACGGCCAGGTCTTGGTAGATTTGCAGTGGTCTGATACTCCTTCCATTTCAATATTACCGCTTGCACAGTGCTCCTTGGGATGTTTAAAGCTTGGGAAATCTTTTTGTATCCAAATCCAGCTTTAAACTTCTTCACAACAGTATCTCGGACCTGCCTGGTGTGTTCCTTGTTCTTCATGATGCTCTCTGCGCTTTTAACGGACTTCTGAGACTATCACAGTGCAGGTGCATTTATACGGAGACTTGATTACACACAGGTGGATTGTATTTATCATCATTAGTCATTTAGGTCAACATTGGATCATTCAGAGATCCTCACTGAACTTCTGGAGAGAGTTTGCTGCACTGAAATTAAAGGGGCTGAATAATTTTGCACGCCCAATTTTTCAGTTTTTGATTTGTTAAAAAAGTTTAAAATATCCAATAAATGTCGTTCCACTTCATGATTGTGTCCCACTTGTTGTTGATTCTTCACAAAAAAATACAGTTTTATATCTTTATGTTTGAAGCCTGAAATGTGGCAAAAGGTCGCAAAGTTCAAGGGGGTCGAATACTTTCGCAAGGCACTGTATATATGTTTTACATTATTTGCAAACTGATATGTAACACCTATTAATGCCAAAATAACATGCAAAATAGGACCCCCCCCCCCCCAAAAAAAATAAAATATAAATGCACTCTTTTTTTTGCTATAAATGTGGGGCTCAAAACAGGTGGGAATAATGGGTTGCCACTGACCATATAATGATGAGAATTTGTGATGTTTTGGTTAGTTTTGGTGTTCGTCAGTTTTTGGGGGGCTGTTCAAGCACACACATTTTTCCCTTGAAGCTAGTTGAAGTTCGGTAGCCGAAGTCTACGCCCAGTCGTGGATGATTACTCAATAGTAGGGATTCTTTGGTTAAGTGTTTATTAATTCACATCAATACAGGAAAAGCAAAACACAATCATAGAAAATGAACACATTCTTTAGTCAGCCTTTTTGAATTGTCCTCGATGCACCAATTCATTGAATTTTAGAGAGCCTTGGAGATTATCCACAAGTAAGGTGCAAAAAAACTAAAGGCAAATTGACCTAACTCAGTGGAGATAGAAGGGATCTCCGGAGATAGTCATCCCTGAGACCAGGTCTGGTATCTCGTACGTAACAATGAAGTATACAGTGGAAGGTCATGCAGGAGGGTTTTATAAAAGAAGAGTGAAACGCATCGATCTACGAGACTTCAGAGGGCCAGTCTACTTTCTGATACAGAATGCAGCAATGTGTTCTGAACCTATCGCCCGTAATTAAGAGTAGTGAGCTATGATGATAAACTGCATCCAATGGCTTCGATACAGTGGCAGTTGTATTCAGATAGACAATATCCCCATAGTCTATCACCGAAATGAATGTTGACTGAATGATTTGTTTTCTACTATTTAATGAAAGGAATGACCTATTCTTAACAAAATAACAATTCTTAACTAACTCAATAAAATGCTTTTTGAAAGATCGCTTTTCGTCAACCCAGATGCTCAGATATAAACAGGGACACGCTCATAAATCAGCAGATGCATTTTAGGTGATTTGGAAAGGACTGTACTTGGTTTTACCTGCTTGTGGATTTAACATCTCTAATGCTGTTCCACCTCCGACACTGGCAAAAAAAAAACGACTATGCAGATATCAGCTAGCACGGATCTGATAGAATCTAGCCCGAGAAATCAGATTTGATGGTAAATTAGCCAGCCTTAAAGGCCCAGCGCATTCAAAAACGTGATTTTCTGTGTTTTATATACATTTTCACACTTAGGTTGAAATAATACTGTGACATTGTGAAAATGCCCTTTTAGTGTACGAGCTGATTGAAAAGGCCACCTGAAATGTCAGCCTGTTTTGGTGGGATGGAGTTTTGGCCTGCCTGACGACATCACCAGGCAGTATAAATTAATAGACCAATGACAGACAGCAATTTTTCTAGGCTCAGTCAATAAGACCCCACAATCAGATCACTCACAGACACTCCTGGCAAACTTACTTATTGAGACATTGCTCTTTGCTAAGATGCTACTGTATTTATTTTTTGACCATTTTAATTGAAAATCACAATAAGGTACTTAATTGTTACCCAGAAATGATTTGATATTGAGATAAAAACAGCTGCATTGGATCTAAAAAAAAAACAGATTAGTGTGTTGGTGACAGAATGGACCTCTAACAGTGAGCATGGGTCCTCCATGTGTCCTCTTTTTCATTGGTCAGTTGATGTTCTCCATGTATGGGCCATTTTTGCCATTCACATTGAAGAGGCCCTGATTTCCATGTCTAACCCCAGTGTCAGTGGGCCACATAGCTAACCAATCAGTGCTTCATCAGCAGGTGCAGCATGTCAGCACCTCACATGATGCACTTCGAACAAGCCATCTCCCTACTGCACATGTAGGCCCTGACGTTCATTTGCTCAAAATATTGTCCTTAGACTGTTACCATCATCTTTTCTCCCCTGGGCTTTCAAGAAAGTCAACTCTGTCTGCTAATAAGGACAGTGAGTTTGAAGATGTTAAGGGTGCTGCCTAGTGTTGTCTATGATATTTGTGAAGTTAGGAGAAGGGATGGTTAAGCCCATGTCTTTGAACTACGGTGTTGGGTCAGACAGCCAAGGCAGATATTTGCACGGCAAATATTTTTATCCCTAACTAATCACTTGGTGAGTCCAGTGTGGGTGGAGGTTTTTGGGGGTGATGGAGGGGTACGGGGGGCTGACGTGGTGGCCTGGCACATTCCTCATGTCAATGACACCTTTGTTCCAGGGGATTGTGGGAAAAGTCAAACAGGGTGATCTCTAGAGTGGGCCACTGGATGGCCGGAGCTGTCGACTAATTGCTCCTGTTCCGCTAGGCCACGTGGATGGATGCATGCACGAGACCCACACAAACTTACAGCCATGCTAGCCCTAGCCAGACCAAGGCACACTGCATGGCTCCAGGGCCAGGCTTAGTTAGTTATCCCAGGGGCCTTGTCCACAGGATGCCTAATGTTTACTGGATGCCACAGGTGTGTCTGGGAATACATTTTAGAAGTACCTCTCAGGTTTTACACCTAGTGACATATGGCTCTGGGTTGGACAAACTAATAAAATATCTTCCAATGGCCATCCTGCATCCTGCTTTCTTGATTCATGGTCTCAAAAAGGCTAGGCGCACGCACGCACACGCACACGCACACGCACACACACACACGTAATACTACACATGTTAGCATCCTTCCCTAGTCACCCGTTTGGTGACTGTCTGCATTTACTTTTTATTAAAATATTCCTAATCACCATGGAGACAGCGCCAGCCGAGAGAGCAGACAGGAGGCGTGATGGACAAATTAGTCAGAAGTGCTGCCTAAATGGATGGTAAGGGCAGAGGGGGGGAAGGGAGAGTGAGTATATATGTGAGAGAGGGAATCAGAGAGAGAGACCAGGAAAGAGAGAGGAACAGAGAACCATCTCCATTTCACCATTCAGCTGTGCCTCATATTGCCGAAGCACTCCGCCAGATCACAACCCACTAACTGATAGAGAAACAAATTAAGGAAAGGCTGTTCAAATAGATATGCTTCTAAAGGAGATTTAAGGAGTGGAACTGATTGTTCATGTTGGATTCCGGCGCTTCAGAGCCCTCACCCAGGGGGCTTGGCTTTCAAAGCTGGGTGACTCGCACACAGAAACAGTCCATTAACAAAGTTCACCTCTCCTCAGTGCCCCCTTCCTCCTCCTTCCTTACAGCCCCCCTCCCCTCTCCTCAGTGCCCCCTTCCTCCTCCTTCCTTACAGCCCCCCTCTCCTCTCCTTCCACACCAGCCCTCTCCTCTCCTTTCCTCAGTACCCCCTTCCTCCTCCTTCCTTACAGCCCCCCCTCTCCTCTCCTTCCACACCAGCCCTCTCCTCTCCTTTTCTCAGTGCCCCCTTCCTCCTCCTTCCTTACAGCCCCCCTCTCCTCTCCTTCCACACCAGCCCTCTCCTCTCCTTTTCTCAGTGCCCCCTTCCTCCTCCTTCCTTACAACCCCCCTCTCCTCTCCTTCCACACCAGCCCTCTCCTCAGTGCCCCCTTCCTCCTCCTTCCTTTACAGCCCCCCTCTCCTCTCCTTCCTTACAGCCCTCTCCTCTCCTTTCCTCAGTGCCTCCTTCCTCCCCCTTCCTTACAGCCCCCCTCTCCTCTCCTCAGTGCCCCCTTCCTCCTCCTTCCGTACAGCCCCCCTCTCCTCTCCTTCCACACCAGCCCTCTCCTCTCCTTTCCTCAATGCACCCTTCCTCTCCTCTCCCTCGACACCAGCCTTCTCATAAGCAGCAAAGTAATTATCTACTGACTTTTAGCTACTCAACTGAACGCAGCAGCCCAGTTCTTGCTAATGATGTTCCAGGGAGCTGTGCTTTAATATATAGGCTGGGGACAATCTGAGTGTGGTGAATAGAGGGTCGGAGTTACAGTCCTGATTACGATGACTACTGGTGGGGTTACAATAAAATAAATAGCTGCAGGTTTAAAGAAGGACAGAGACCATTGGCCATACACAGAAACAGAATGGTTCTGAACAGCACAGAGCACAGAGCAGTAGCTCGGCCATTGAGTTCCTGGATTAGAGTGTCATGGGACCAGGCAGGACCATTACCCTTGCCTGGCTACCCATCCACATCACACCGGCCAACTGACATTTCTTCCCCACGATGAGTCTTGATTTGCCTCCCTCCCCAATGATTTCTAGAAAGAGAAACACATTCTGAACATTCTGATTGGTTCCAGAAACCAACACGATCAACTTTGATACTCTGATTGGCTAGATTTGTTCGAGACGATCCAATCGCTGATTCATTTGTTTTGTACAACGCCCCTCATTTTGAAGTCACACAAACAACTTGTAGGATGGCAGTTTCATACTGAATGTATGTAGCGAAAGCGAGATCAAGGGAATTACATTCAGGGTGAGTCCTCAGGCAACCATTACCCCTGAGTAAAGGAGCTCAAACCCAACCCTCTCACTCAGATGGAGAGGAAAAGACTGCCTGCTAGAATGAAGCCTGCCGCAGTCTAACAGATAAGTGCCGCAAAATTACTGTAAGTGGAGCAAAATGAGGGAGATGGGTTTCTTCCTGATGGTCCGAGAGTCTCAAGATCAATTTTCATTGATGAATGCTTCAGAAGATGATCTCTTTTGGACTTGGCGGTGAGATAAATGAACTGGTGACCAGAGAGGTTCAGGTTGAAATCCCAGGTTGGGAAATGTTGATATAGGTTGTTAACCTTCACTTTAGTCAGTCTTGGATTATTCTAGCCCTGGCCTTCAGATTCCCGCCCATGTTGTTCTTTAAAGTTGTTATTTATCATTTTTATTTCTCTGCATTTGTTGTAACTTTATCGCTGTGCTCTGTTCTGTGTGTCTGTGGTCTTGAGGGCAAGGAAATAGTTCAAGATGATATGCTTCAATGTGAGCAAGGTGCATTATACAGATTTCACAGACAGTGCTCTGCTCAAGACATGGAGACTTGAGATTAGTGTGAGAGTCAGACATTGAATGAGGTGCAGTAGTGAAGGTTTTTATTTGATGGGAAAAGAGGAGTGGAAAAGGAGAGGAAATCTCTGAGGAGGAGAGATAGAGAGAACAAGAGCCAGAGAGAGAGAGAGAGAGAGAGAGAGAGAGAGAGAGAGAGAAAGAGAAATATATGGATGGCAGGCAGCAATTACTGAGGCTCCATGCGCAAAGAGCTGTGTGTGTGTGTGAGAGTGAGAGAGAAAAAGAAAGATAGGGAGGGAGGGAGAAAGAGAGGAGGGAGAGGGAGGATTGAGATCTCTGCCTGGGCCCCTGCTGACACTCATACAGGCAGATCACAGGCTCATCATGTCAGCTCTGTTTGTGGCAACCCTCCCTCATCAAATGACAAATTTGCTCCACGTTTACCTTTATCAGATCTGGGGAGGGGAGCGAAGGAAAAGAGATGAGAGAACGGGGGGGGGGGGGGGGGGGGGGGGGTTGCGAGTGCCTCTCTGCCACCGCCATCGTCAAGGGGCCAATTACTTGCTCCTCCGACAGCAACTCTGCCATCCCAGCCTTTCATTCGGCCGCCTGCCCTCTTCCTCCTCGTCGTCTCTACTGCCACTGCAACATCTGCCTCTGAATATGCAATGAGTTTGTCAAGGAAGAGAAAACCCTACATCCTGCACAAAGCTAATATTTGTGAACATCAAACCTGTCTGTTGTGGCTTGAGCGGGATGCTGCCGGTGCTGCTGGGAGTCTCTCCTCCTCCAGCGGTAAGATTACTGGCCCTGTTACTGACTCCTCGCCTCGCTGCCCTCCTACTCCTCCTCCTCTTCCTCTCTTCCCCATTGGCCATCCTCCCCTTATCGCCCATGCTGGTCCATCATTTTCTAATGGAGTCTTAATTAACTGGACCAGGGCTCATCAGTGTGGTAATTACTGTGGAATGCTTGCCTTTCAAAATGAAAACACTATACCAACAATTTCTTTAATTTGTGTTTTTTTCATCAGAAATGATTGCTTATGGGTACCTTCATGTGTGTGTAAATTATTACTGTTCTCAGATTGTTAATGAATGATTTTTGATGTGTATGAAAATGTTTTTCTTTTTGCAAAATGCTATGTACTACATCCATTGTGTAGCTGGAATAGAATGTTCGTATCATGTATATTTTAAATGTGAAATGTGGTTTTCTCACCTAGCTATCTTAAGATGAATGGATAAGAGCATCTGCTAAATTACTAAACTGTCAAATCTAATATTGAATACTTAATTTTTTGTATTTTTTTTACCATGTCACAAATGCGCCATTTGTACATTTCTTAATAAAAAACGTAGCTATTTGTTCAACTTGACTGTGTAAAACCTAGCAGTGAGGTGGATATACAGCATTATTTGTCCCTGTGAACTGAAACCGTCAAGGGATAGATTTTAAACAAATACATGTCTGTCCTAGAACAACCCCATGTGAAAAAACACCACTCTCTTTCATCATTTACCAATATTTCTGAAAATATATATAGCGTTTTGGAATCAAACTCTTCAATTTATCAAAGTTTGACCCCCGAAAAGGAGACAGTGAAGGCTTGGGACTAACTGTGTTGTTTTTGTATAGCTTTTGTATTTGTAGTATATTGTGACCTGGTAGGCAGAATGATCAGGACAAGAGGATCACAGGAGTGCCAACAGTGACTGTAAATGAATGAAGATCCCCTTGAATAAAGATCTCCATCATCTGACTACACTATCATACATGTCCCAGAATGAGGAAATGAAGAGAAAACGATATCCTCTTCTCTGTCACAAGGTAGAGAGAGAGACAGAACAAGAGCCAGGGACACACAGAAAGAGAGAGAGAGAGAGAGAGAGAGAGAGAGAGAGACATCCTCTTCCCTCCCCTCTGGTTTTCTCTTGGAAATCTTTGGAACGCAATCAACACTTAATGAGTGAGAGAGATGAAGAGAGAGAGTGAAATAGAGAGAGATGAAGAGAGAGATGAGGCGAGAGAGTGAAATAGAAAGATGAGGCGAGAGAGTGAAATAGAGAGAGATGAGGCGAGAGAGTGGAATAGAGAGAGATGAAGAGATAGCTGAAGTGAGAGAGTGAAATAGAGAGAGATGAAGAGAGAGAGTGAAATAGAGAGAGATGAAGAGAGAGAGTGAAATAGAGAGGGATGAAGTGAGAGAGTGAAATAGAGAGAGATGAAGTGAGAGAGTGAAATAGAGAGAGATGAAGTGAGAGAGTGAAATAGAGAGAGATGAAGTGAGAGAGTGAAATAGAGAGAGATGAAGTGAGAGAGTGAAATAGAGAGTGAAATAGAGAGAGATGAAGTGAAAGAGTGAAATAGAGAGAGATGAAGTGAGAGAGTGAAATGGAGAGAGATGAGGCGAGAGAGTGGAATAGAGAGAGATGAGGCGAGAGAGTGGAATAGAGAGAGATGAAGAGAGAGAGTGAAATAGAGAGAGATGAAGAGAGAGAGTGAAATAGAGAGAGATGAAGAGAGAGAGTGAAATAGAGAGAGATGAAGAGAGAGAGTGAAATAGAGAGAGATGAAGTGAGAGAGTGAAATAGAGAGAGATGAAGAGAGAGTGAAATAGAGAGAGGTGAAGTGAGAGTGAAATTGAGAGAGATGAAGTGAAAGAGTGAAATAGAGAGAGATGAAGTGAGAGAGTGAAATGGAGAGAGGAGGCGAGAGAGTGGAATAGAGAGAGATGAAGAGAGAGAGTGAAATAGAGAGAGATGAAGTGAGAGAGTGAAATAGAGAGAGATGAAGTGAGAGAGTGAAATAGAGAGTGAAATAGAGAGAGATGAAGTGAGAGAGTGAAAGAGAGAGATGAAGTGAGAGAGTGAAATAGAGAGAGATATAGAGAGAGATGAAGTGAGAGAGTGAAATAGAGAGAGATGAAGTGAGAGAGTGAAATAGAGAGATGAAGTGAGAGAGTGAAATAG
Organism: Oncorhynchus mykiss; assembly: GCF_013265735.2. Taxonomy (NCBI): domain Eukaryota; kingdom Metazoa; phylum Chordata; class Actinopteri; order Salmoniformes; family Salmonidae; genus Oncorhynchus; species Oncorhynchus mykiss. Next base: position 42,136,136 of record NC_048583.1, read on the forward strand.
AGAGTGAAATAGAGAGAGATATAGAAAGAGATGAAGTGAGAGAGTGAAATAGAGAGTGAAATAGAGAGAGATGAAGTGAGAGAGTGAAATAGAGAGAGATGAAGTGAGAGAGTGAAATAGAGAGAGATGAAGTGAGAGTGAAATAGAGAGTGAAATAGAGAGAGATGAAGTGAGAGAGTGAAAGAGAGAGATGAAGTGAGAGAGTGAAATAGAGAGAGATATATAGAGAGATGAAGTGAGAGAGTGAAATAGAGAGTGAAATAGAGAGAGATGAAGTGAGAGAGTGAAATAGAGAGAGATGAAGTGAGAGAGTGAAATAGAGAGAGATGAAGTGAGAGAGTGAAATAGAGAGTGAAAGAGAGAGATGAAGTGAGAGAGTGAAATAGAGAGTGAAATAGAGAGAGATGAAGTGAGAGAGTGAAATAGAGAGAGATGAGGCGAGAGAATGAAATAGAGAGAGCGACAACGAGAGGGAGACACTCTGACAGCTGTCTTTTTCCCAGGCAGCTCTCTGTCTCTGCAGGCTATATATATATATATATATATATATATATATATATATATATATATATATATATATATATATATATATATATATATATATATATATAGAGAGAGAGAGAGAGAGAGAGAGAGAGAGATGGGAGAGATGAAAAGAGGAGAGGGGCAGAGAAAGAGATTATAGAGAGAGGGACAGGAGATTGACAGAGAGGGAGTGGGAGAGAATAGAGAGAGTGAAAGAGAGAGAGATATTGAGGAAAGGGAGAGAGCATTAGCATAATGTCCTCCACCACAGTAGGTCCCTGAGGCTCCCCGTGCTGGATAACAGAGGGCCAATACTCTTAATTCAATCTCTTTATTTTTTCTAATACTTCAGAAATTAATAATTCTGCCCCCCCCCCACACACACACAAACCACCGTGAGCGCTGAGCTGAGCTGCCTAACTTTGTAACTTTAACCCAACCAATTGATGTGAACAGGCCTTGAGGCAGACCTGCTAATGAATGGATAGAGGAGAAAGAGGAAAGTTAAAAGATGGTCTTTTATAAAGTAATTTAAGAAAATCCTGTTAGCTGGATCAAGTACAAGAGTATAATTTCTCAAAATGGGAAAAATAAGAGCTTTTTCCCCTCGCTCACTGAAAATGTAGGAGTTAGAGAGATAAAGAGAAGGAATCAATTGAGCCAGTAAATAGTGCTGATTGCAGAGGGGTTGGGATGGTAGGATGGCACGTGGCGGTGGGATGGGGGCACTGTGTTAAAGTAGATAGAGCCCTGCCACAGGCTCACTAATCACACTGCACCTCCCACATTGACAGGCCAGTTCAGGGCTAGGCTGAGGTTGTGGCTGGGTAGCCGCAGGCACTCAGGATGGTTGCCCATAGTGGATACAGTATGTAGGACTGAACAAGCCTGTTCATGTTTGCTAATGTTCACTGCAATAAGCCAGTCAAATCAAATCAAATTGTATTCATCACGTTTTGTAAACAACAGGTGTAGATTAACAGTGAAATGCTTACTTATTGGCCCCAACGTGGCGGCAGGCAGCCTAGTGGTTAGTGCATTGGGCCAGTAACCGAAAGTTTGCTGGATCGAATCCCGAGCTGACAAGGTATAAATCTGTCATTCTGCCCCTGAGCAAGGCAGTTAACCCACTGTTCCCTGGGCTCCGAAGACGTGGATGTCGATTAAGGCCCCCTGCACCTCTCTGATTCAGAGGGGTTGGGTTAAATGTGGAAGACACATTTCAGTTGAAGGCATTCAGCTGTACCACTGACTAGGTATCCCCCCCTTTTCCCAATGCAGAGAGAAAGAAAATAGAGAAATAATAGAAAAGTAAAACACGTAATAATAGATACACAATGAGGAACGATAAATTAGCTAGATGTACCAGCACCGAGTCTATGGAAGAGATGTGAATGACATTTAATGAAAAATAAAATGTTACTATAGTTGCGAATTTAATAAGGAGTATTGTAAATGACTGTGTGTAACTGCATTTATTTTGATGTCATTGTTTTTACATTAAAATAATAAGCCACTGATAACTTTGCCGAGAATATCAAGTCTGAAAAGAGATCATTAACATAAAAACCGTTTTTTTCTTCGGTTTGATTTGATTTACCTTACAAAAATATACATGTTATTTGTGTGAACTGAGGTGTCCAGGTTATCTGCTGTAGTCAGTGTGTCCCAGTGTTGTCTTCTCCAGGCCTTGTATTAACACTGACACTACAGTGTGGACACATCCACAGCCTGTTAACCAGACAGACGATATACTACCGGAGATCAAATCAGATTATCACACAGTTGCCATCTCAAAGGGAAGTGATCCGTCACAAAGGCTTGGCCAGGCTCAGTCAGTCAAGAGTGTCAGTAAGTTAATTGCAGAAATGTGGTGGTCTCGTAAAGGTATATTCAGTGCGAAGAGATACCTGAACCTCTATTCACTCTTTTATAGACTGGATAAACTCGACGGCCTTGATAGCTTTGGTTTCAGGGATTGAGTGAAGGAATAATACAACCATTATGAAGGTATGATAATTGTATGGTCAAGGTCACTTTATAGGTTGCTTTTTAACAGAAATGTCCATTACCGTAATATGAGTAGCATGTGTTGAAAAATGTGTCTAAACTGCAGTGGACAATTTCCCCTGGATAAGAAAACGCTTGCTTCATATGCACTATAAAACATCTTCTAATACAACATGATAACATTAATCATTATTTTAGAATATATATTTATATTGTAATATCCCCGTGTCTAATTGTGTGTTATGTGTAAGTCGTTGCAAGTGTAGAACTGATATCTCAAACAAATATTGCTTCCACATTGGCCTATCTACAATTACAATAATATTGAACTAGCCTTAAAACACTGTAATTACACAATTATAGATGATTAATTATATCAAATACAAAATCTATCCAAATGTATCCTCTAATCATTAACATGTAACAACAGTGAGATATTCACATTTTAATATTGAAAATAAAGGCCTAATTGCATCCTATACACTCACAGGATATTTAGCAAAACAGAAATTGTTGTGCAAATGATTTAGATGTACATGTAGTACAGTAAGCCCAGACATTGACCATAAAACCCCTGGATCAGGCGATCCCCCTCTGTACAATGCTCTCATTGATACAGTGTGGATGACTGCTCTCTGAAGGTATGCCAAACAGCGTGTGTATTTGATGTTAAATCCCCTGTGTATTTTATGACTGGAAAGTAATTGTAAGTATTTGTATTTGTTTCTTTTGCTGTGGTGTGTTCTGGGTAATTCTTAATACCTTCCAGAGATTATACGGTAACTCCCAAACTCCCATGATTATAATTAAGCCTGACTTGGATATAAAATGAGCAAATACCAATTTAGTTTTGCAACGTGTGAGGGAGCATCTCTGTGTTTCTCCTCTGTGTCCCCTTGTGTCTCTATTTCTGCATATGCTCTGGTATCTGTGTTTTATGTTTGATGGTTGTCTCTGTGTGTGTGTGTGTGTGTGTGTGTCTGTTTGCCTGTGTGTGTGTGTGTGTGTGTGTGTGTCACTGTGTCAGAGGAAAGTCTCGCTGGAGAAGAAGACGGGCAAAGGGCAGGTTTGGTGAGGCATAGAGACTGCAATCATCTCCCCTCTGGCAAAATTCACAAGCATTCCCCCATCCATGCTCTCTTCTTTCTGTTCTTTATCTGTCATACACTGTCTCCACAGCTCTCTCTTTCTCTCTCTCTGCGTCACTTACAAAGGCAGCGGTTTCCTCCTCCAAAATGAGGCCACGCACGGAAGGTATGCAAATTAATCATTGCTCGTGGATTAGAATGGGACACCATATACCCTAAATCATGATTGTCAATCATGGCTGGGGATTAAGGGATATGGGCTTACAGACCTAAAAAAGCTACATTTCACCCTGCAGGAAGATCCCCATTGTGAGCAGCTCTGAGGAAGAAAGAGTTCTTCAGGGGAGGAGAGCAATACTAGAGCACTACTGCCCTCTGCTGGCCTACTAGAGGTACTGAACCATTTCTACTACAGCAGCACGGCTACTCATTCCACATGGGAAAATACTTGGGAGGAGAGCACAGAACACATTCATTTACATTTGATCTACCCTCAAGGCAAATGCTTGATGAAACAAAAGCATGTGTTGTTGTGTTGACGTAGTGTTTCATCTTTAGTCGAGGAGAGAGCGGGAGCTCTGTTTCTCTCTGCCAAGTATGGTGGCTCAGTGGGGTGCTGCAGATGTTTCTATTGGAAAACAACCCAAACCCATGATCAAGACACCTAACTGCTCACATCCCAGGGTTGGGTGAGTGCTATTGAACCTAGCTGTTGTTTTGTGTGTATGTATGTGTGCATTTGCGTGTGTGCACTGTGCATGCGTGTGTGGGTAAGTGATACAGATCAGAAACTAAAAGTAGCATTGAGACAATTTATATTGGGATTTCTTGTGAGATGTCAACCCTGTTTATCACAGACACAGATCCATGCTTAGCTGATTTTGTGTGCAGGCCCCGAAGTCCGGAGCCCTCAGTCAGAGTGCCAGTCTGTTCCTGTGGAGCAGTCAAACAGACAAGCCCAGCCAAGAGCGTGCACAGCGCAGGCATCGAGCCAGGAAACAGGAAAATGATGAACAGTATTAATAGAGTTATGGCATAGAGGGAAGGAGTGGGAGAGAACAAAGCACACCACCACACATTGGTTTAATATTACCAAAAGGATGGTGGTGGATGATTAAATGATTTGAGGGAGGGCTCAATTGGGCCACAGTGGACTATGCCTTCACTATGACAAGAGTGAAGCGAAGGAGGAGAGCATTGGCATCAGTCTCATTCTGCCTAGTGAATTTCCAGGATGCCCAAGACTAAAGGTGGCATGACACCTGTGCCATGTTGGGCCTGGCTGGCACACTCTGGGCAGTGGGTCAAGGCCAGGGCAAAATCTACAACACATTAAGAGAGCCTGGCGGGGTAAGTGTCTGGCACGATGCCCACCTCCTGACTCCTGTAGTGACGTAGTGACATCCTGGAGAATGGCTTTTGAAAAGGGGCAGCACATGAACAACAACCCATTCTATCTATTCAGTTGGAAAGCACCCTGTTTGCAACCCCTATCATAGCTGTATCCAACCTGCCTTTTGATTATGCTCTATTAATATGCACTGGGACTCCTTTTGCATCTGGACTCCCTCTTTCCAAGCCATACTGTAGATGTCAAGTGACAAATGTCTGATATGAAATGTAGATAGGGTCAACAGGCAGTTAAATAGCACCAGTTATTGCTGGCTCTGGCATCATTAATCTGATTCCCACATCAAAGAGGCTGATGAGGGGTGTTGTATGAATACAAAGCTGCCCACAATACAAGTGTTAATTACTTGGTGTCTAATTTGAAGGGGGATCCTTAACACCCTCCCAGCCTGGCTGCTACAGCTCCCACACCTGAGTCATCTCTCTGATGATGGCAGGAAAATCAAATACATAAGTGAAATTGATACAAGCCGCCGGCAGACGAAAGAGCAAGTGCTAATCACTATGCATCATTAGGTGAAGATTTAGCTTAAACGTGTTTAGCAGGAATTAAGCAAAGCTGTTGTTGACATGGATTGACTGCTGTAATGCTTTATTGTCAGTGCTCCAGGAGGCAGAGGGAGGACCGGCATGTATGGGAGGGCGACGCCGAAAGCAGGGATTTGTGGGATTCTGAAGGACTAGCTGGGCTTGTAGCGTAGAGAGTGGACAAACTGAAAGTGCTATGACATCTTAGTGTGGAAGAGGGGGTTGCTGGAAGACTGGTGTTGAGTGGGGATGATGGGGGAGAATATGACCTGCGGAGAGAACAAAGATATTGGCGGACAGAGCAGAGGACTGGAGGAATCAGACTTCCTCTTAACAGAACACACAATAAATGGAGTTTCAAGAGTTGTTGCTGTTGAATATGTAGCTTAAGTAGAACACTCAAGAGGCTAGCGTTTGAAACAGAATGTCTTTCATTTGAATACAATAACACACGCCAAGAACAAATGACAAAACAATCAATCCACTTTTCATATTGCCTAATGGAGATCACTCTTGACAAGGAGACATCTTCCTTCCTGAGGGTGTGAGTGACAGAGAATTAGCCTGGTGACACTGCAGGTTGGCAGGTTTGGTAGCTTAAGAGAGGGGCACTCCGTATCTGGCCACTAATACAGGTGTAATTGCTGGCTGAGCTCTACCTGAGCCTGCTGGGTGAGGATAAAGCTCAGGGAGAGTGGAGGAAAAGAGAGAGGAGGGAAAGTGAATTAATGGGTTTGGATGCATGTTCTGCATTTCCTTGTTTAGGAAGTTCAGAAATGATTGATAGATAAAAACATGCACAGTACATATTTGGTATTTTTACAAGTTGAATAAGGTTCTTTGGCTACATCCAGATGCTTGCATTCTTGCAGAACTGCCTTTCAATCTGAACAGGAAAAAGCAAGAGGAAATAGTGCCGTCGGGAAAGTATTCCACAGTATTCCACATTTTGTTACTTTACGGCCTAACTCTAAAATGTATTAAATTAGAAACAACAATCCTCAGCAATCAAATTTTAGCAAAAATATAAAAAATAAATACAGATCTGTGGAAGGGTACCAAAATATTTCTGGAGCATTGAAAGTCCCAAAGAACACAGTGGGCTCAATCACTCTTAAATGGAAGAAGTTTTGAACCACCAAAACTCTTTCTAGAGCTGGTCGCCCAGACAAACTGAGCAATCGGGGGAGAAGGGCCTTGGTCAGGAAGGTGAACCCAATGGTCACTCTGACAGAGCTCGAGAGTTCCGCTGTAGAGATTAGAGAACCTTCCAGGAGGTCAACCATATCTGCAGCACTCCACCAATCAGGCCTTTATGGTAAAGTGGCCAGACGGAAGTCACTCCTCAGTAAAAGGCACATGACAGCTCGCTTGGCACATGACAGCCCTACGGTGAAGCATGGTGGTGGCAGCATCATGCTGTAATGATATTTTAGCAGCAGGGACTGGGAGACTAGTCAGGATCAATACAAAGATGAACAGATCAAAGTACAGAGAGATCCTTGATGAAAACTTGCTCCAGAACACTCAGGACCTCAGACTGGGGCAAAGGTTCACCTTCCAATAGGACAATTGACCCTAAGCACACAGCCAAGACAACGCAGGAGTTGCTTCAGGACAAGTCTCTGAATGTCCTTGAGTGGCCTAGCCAGAGCCAGGACTTGAACATCTACGGAGAGACCTGAAAATAGCTGTGCAGCGACGCTCCCCATGCAACCTGACAGAACTCTGCAGAGAAGAATGGGAGAAGCTCCCCAAATACAGGTGTGCCAAGCTTGTAGCATCAACAAAGTACTGAGTAAAGGGTCTGAATACTTATGTAAATGTGATATCAGTTTCTTTAATAAATGATCAACCATTTCTAAAAACCTGTTTTTGCTTTGTCATTATGGGTTATTGTGTGTAGATTGATGAGGGGGAAAAACACTACGTAATGCATTTTAGAATGAGGCTGTTCGGTAACAAAATGTGGAAAAAGTCAAGGGGTCTGAATAATTTCCGAATGCACTGTATATCTTCCTCAACCAGGGGTTTGATTGAATGTAGAACAAGAACAGTTTTCTGTTTTTTTGTCTCCGTCTCCAGACAGACGCCCTGCGTGTGTTTGTGTGTGTAAACGAGTGTCGATGCAGGAGCTGCTCAGACTGTGGCGGCTGACGAGTAAGAGGGAACAAGTCTTATCCAGCTCTCCAGTATTGACAGTGTTACTAATCCCCTCCAGCTGCTCAAACACCCCCCGAAAAAAACCATCCCTCCCATTTACCCATGCAGGGCGTCCCTGGGGGCAGGCTGTGCCTTAGCCTCCTCTCCAGTTATAGTCTATAGCCGGGGCCCATTCCCCCCACCCCTACCCAGGCAGCATGTATTAATCGCTGCTAAAACAAATCGTTTTCAAATGTTTGGTAGAAGGCCCAGTGTTTGCACCAGGGCCTAACAAAATATTTTTTACAAGCTATCCAGTTGTGATTAGGGCTGGGAGAATTTAATTTCCGTGGCATTGATAATAATATTAGCCTAATTAATGATGTTGTTTGACTTTGCTCAGCACTCTGTGTACCTTCTACACAACACTAGCCAGCCGAAGCTGTGGCTGAGTGCTCAGCCATCTCCATCTCGCCCCGTCTCTCCAGTCCATGACGACTGCACACATTTCATGAACCGCTAGATGTCTAATCCCTCGAACAGATTCTGTTCCTGGAGTCTAGAGAACTTTACTCTTTTAGGGAGAAATTACTCTTGAGTCTGGCATGTTAAGAATACCTAATGAGTTATATAAGTCTATTCCTATCACTTCCAGCACCAAGCATACTCTCTCACTGAGTTCTTACATTTCAAACTCTTTCTTCAAGGTTATTGTTAATGAAAATGAGACAAATTAAACACACATTTTTTTTATGACTCATTAAGGTAAACAGCAGTATACTGGGAATAGCTTAGCATAATACATAACTTCAGGTTTGGTCTCACCGACACTGATAGACAGACAAACAATTACCACCATAGAGAACACGGAGGCACAGCGATCTTGACCCTCCCTGGCCTCCTGTAGGCCCTGTGAAGTCCACTTAACTTTCACTCATTATCTCCTTAAGCGATGAAGATAAGTCCACAATGGAGAGCACGGATGGTAAGCCTCGTTGGATAAGCAGGTGTTGATCTATGCAATTACAATGACACATTCACTGACCTCTCGGACCTGTCATCTTAGCCACAGACGGACCACCCAGGACCCCCGAGTGGTTCTCAGACATGATTACGGCTGGGATCACAGCCAGTGTGTTGACCCCTCACCTCTCCCTTGAGGTCAGGGGTCGGAGAGAGGTGGTCATGTGACTCTCTCTGGCAGGCACAGCAGAGCTCTTTAGCAGGCTTGGTTCGGGAGGAGAGAGAGAAGGATGTTGGTGAGAGTAGATTCCTCTGGGAGTTCTGTGTGAGGGGTGGCTGTTTCCAGTATGCAGTCAGTCAGTGCCATGACAGGCCTGAGCTATGAAGAGCTCAACTTTCTCTTTGCAGTAGCTTTTAAAGTCTGTTCCTGTGTACAAGTGCAGCCACAGAATATACATTTGGCACAATCAAAACAAAATGTCGCTTTATGTTAAAGTTGAAAGCTTGGAAATCCAAGGTTGATTTTACCGGTAATATGACACAATCATGTTTTGGTGGATTAGTATTTCAAAACAAGAGTCATATACATTTCAAATTATTTGTGTTGCAGAAGTCAAGGGCAAATTTTAGGTGAAAGGTGCAGTGAAAATGTGTTGTTTTACAGCACGTGTCAAACTCATTCTACGGAGGGCTGAGTGTCCACGGGTGTTCATCCTCCCTTGACCTTAATTCATCAATCAAGTACACTGATTAGTAAGGAACTCCTCACAACTGGTTGTCCAGGTTTTAATTGAAAGGAAAACCAAAAACCAGCAGATACTATGCCCTCCGTTGAATGAGTTTGACAGCCCTGTTTTACAGGGTCAGTCATAGTAGTATCGCACCCCTGGAGCAAACTAGGGTTAAGTGCCATGCTCAAGGGCACATAAACAGATTATTCACCTTGTCAGCTCGAGTATTCGAACCAGCGACCTCTCGGATACTGGCCCAATGCTCTAACCCAGGGTTTCTTAAACTTTATCAGCTCGAGATCCAAATGAGAAATTGACCGTACTCCTGTGATCCTCCAACAAACCAAATTAAGAAGAAATAGTGTTTGATTATATATGTATTCTCATAACTGGCGACCCACCTCCCACAAACTCAGGGCCCACTTTGGGTCCCGACCCATAGTTTAAGAAACCCTTCTCTAACCTCTAGGCTATCTGTAGACCAACTGTGAATGGCGGTGGTCTTTCTTGGCCTCTAGGATGGACAAAGCAAAAGGTGCTACTGCAGATGAGAATGAAAGACTAACTCAGTGAAGACTCCATCCAGGTTGGCTGAATTCCGTTTCCATGGTGAGTTTTGTGAAATCATAGGCCGTGGTGATTGGACGGACCGATGGCTGGACAGTGACGCATTGGCCAGGGCCATTAGCTGAAGTGTCGTCCCAGTCTGGCCTGGCGGTAGTCCACTCTCAGCTGTACGAAGGCGTGCAGAAGGTTCCGATCCAGGTTGGTGAGCTGCTCCCCGGAGCAGACCTGTTTGAGGTTGTCTGGGGCAACCACCAGGAGGTTACACAGGGCGTGGAGCGTGTCAAAGAGCTGCAGCACAAGAGGAACCTGGGGGACAGACAGTGAACCATTAGGAACCAGAGGATCCTGGGGGACAGACAGTGAACCATTAAGAAACAGAGGATCCTGTGGGACAGACAGTAAACCATTAGGAACCAGAGGATCCTGTGGGACAGACAGTAAACCATTAGGAACCAGAGGATCCTGGGGGACAGACAGTAAACCATTAGGAACCAGATGATCCTGTGGGACAGACAGTAAACCATTAGGAACCAGAGGATCCTGGGGGACAGACAGTAAACCATTAGGAACCAGAGGATCCTGGGGGACAGACAGTAAACCATTAGGAACCAGATGATCCTGTGGGACAGACAGTAAACCATTAGGAACCAGAGGATCCTGGGGGACAGACAGTAAACCATTAGGAACCAGAGGATCCTGTGGGACAGACAGTAAACCATTAGGAACCAGAGGATCCTGGGGGACAGACAGTAAACCATTAGGAACCAGATGATCCTGTGGGACAGACAGTAAACCATTAGGAACCAGAGGATCCCGTGGGACAGAAAAACCATTAGCGTTCTGCTAGGAGGAATAAACAAAAACCTTTAACTAGGCCAAGAGGCATTTATTCAGTATCATTCCTAGCTCTACATGATGTCAACTGTTGCTACATGCGTAATGATGCTAACTCTGGTGTGACCTCTCACCCGGAAGTCCTTGGCACTTTTGCGGTACTCGGCCACATCGCAGATGGCCAGCATGCCTCCCATGGAGCTGTAGCTGTACTGCTGCAGGTGCTCGTGGATGAGGCGGTGGAAACGCACGCCCAGCTCCGTCAGCACTGTGTCCACGTTCTTACCATCCATGGACTTCCGCACACGCTCCACCTGCCGACTCACATACACACACACCTTGGAGCAGGCCTGGGGAGCACAGGGAGGAAGTAGGAGTCGGACTGTGTAGTTCTGGTGTCAAAGGTCAAGTGAATCAATGTGCAAAAAAATTATTTGCAACTTCTACAACTATGAAGAATTCTCTGGTACTTGCATAAAACAGATGACTTTCAAGTTAAATACAGTTGTTTTTAAATACACTGAAATTCAACAACATATTCTGAACTGCCAGGAGCAGCGTGTTTAACATGGTTTGATTCTCGCTTTGCTTTTCATAAATGAGAGCAGAGGTGGAGGCTGGGTGCAGTTCACCCCTTACTGCGGTGCACTGGATCATGACGTTGTTCTCATCTTCAGGCCTGAAGTCTGTCTTCTTCTGTTCCGTAGCCAGGATGTGCTTCATCTGTCCCACCATGCAGTTCAGTGTCCTGCAGAGAGAGGACAACACCATGACGACCACCCCTAACACACTAATAGGATACATTCACTCATTTCCCATGATGCTGTTGATAACATTTACAACACTTTGTGGTTTACTGACCTGTCTATGCCCGTGTCCAGTTTCACCTCCATCTGTTCAATCACCTCCTTCTTCTTGTGCAGGCACTCTGTCAGTTTGGGAGATGAGCTGGTGGAGACAGAAGGTCCATGAAAGGTCAAAGGCAATAAAAACCTAACACAGCTTCATGCTGTCCAGATAAAGTTGTTCTATCTAGAGAGTTGCTACCTTTTAATGGGGAGGGGGGGGGGGGGGGGGGGGGGGGATGTGTGATTGACAGTTCAGGCCCCACGCTAACCTGATAAGAGGCATTAGGTGGTCGTTGAACTGCTTATCAAACAGGTGGAAGATGGTGTTGGCTTGCTGGACCACATCCAGGAAGTACAGGTTGGCATTCTTGGCATCAGCTGAGGGAATGGCTGTAGAAAGAGAGAAACACACCACTTTTCTTTAGAAAAAAGGCAAAAGAGAACAACAGAAGGATAGGAAGATGATTATACAACACCTACAAATGAAAAGTATCTGCTCAAGGTTTCACAGCCTTTACGGTGTTAGTGAGAGTTAGATGTACCGGAGAGGCCGATTTCCAGTGCGTAGTCGATGTGGTCCATACACAGGTGTTCCACCAGCAGCAGGAAGATGGAGAAGGCGTTCTTAGGCAGGTCCGAGGGATCTGAGAGCTGGTTCACAACACACAGAGACAGGAACTGATTTACTCTCAGCACTCTACAGGGATTTACTGCATGCAGTGTTATTGTCTCTCCTGTAGGTGGAAGCATAGCAGCCTTACCCTGTTGCACCTCTCGAAAGCGTGGCGCGTCTCCTGCAGCAGGTTGACCACCACCTCCTGGGAGAGGAAGGTCTCTCCGTGGGTGTCAATGCTGGGCCCCAGGGGCAGGTTGGTGCGCTGCCTGATCCGCTCCTTCAGCTCCTGGATACTGGGGAGGGGGGGTGCATTAAGGAAAAGGGAAGAGTGAACTCAAAGACCTTGCTATGATGAGGAGTGGAGAGATGAGGAACATACTATTTAAATCCATTTAACTATTTCATCCAACTGAGATCTGACCCCAAGGATGAACAAGAAGTTTTGGGTAAAGGAAGACGAGATGGAAGAGAGGGTCAGGGGGTAGTGGGGTAGAGGTGGTCAGTCACTTCCTACCTGCCCCCACCCTGTGGACGTTTCTGGTGGTTCTTGGAGTCGTAGTAGCGCTGCAGGATCATGGCACTGCGCGTGCGGAGGTAATCTTTCTCCATTTCAATGTAGCTCTCCAGATAGGTGGAGAAGATGTTTTTAATGAGCTTGGACAGGAAGGTGTGTTTGTCTGAGCCCAGGTTGAACTCGGTCAGCTTGGAAGCCAAGGCCGTTGTCCTGGAGACACAGGGTTGCCGCGGTTTCAAAAAAAGTCAGAATAGATGGTATGAGGTGCTTAGAGTGAGAGGTCAAAGGGCGAACAGCAGTATTACCTGGTATAAAGGTCATAGAGGTTTTTGAGGTATTGTTCGACATCAGAGCGGCGGGTTTCATCCAGTTTTTCTTTTACGTGGGCCTGGAACACAAAACTGCTTAGTCAGTCCATCAGAACTGGGTCAGAGAACTAAGACATTTTTAAACCTTGTGGCAGCTGAAGATTTGGTCAATAGGAGAGACTGTCCACTGTACCTGTAGTTTGTTCTCAAAGATGTTCTGGATGAGTTTGGCCATGACGGTCTCTGGGCTCTGGAAGACCTCTCCCACCTGCTTGTTGACCCGCTGGCAGAGGAGTGCAGTGTCTTCAAACACATCACTACGCATGTACGCCCCCTGAACACAGACAGTCAGACAGAGTGAGAAAGAGAGAGAGCGAGAGAGAGGGTTAACCCCATAGAATTAGGAATTAGAATACTAGAATGGATAAAGTATTATGCCAGTAGAAAAGATCAGCCATTTTGGTCAGGGAGTTAGTCAGCCAGTGTGCTGTGATAAGATGGTGTAAAACAATGAATTTGAAGATTATCTGCACAGTATGTTTATTAGCTGACTTACCAGCTAGTTTAAGTGGAATGATTCCATATATTTTCAATTTAACTGCCAATATTCCATACAAATGCAGTCAATCCATAGCCAGACACTGGCTGAAATCAGTTAATGATAGGACTTAGACAAGTCAGAAATGCGAAAGTACTGATTTTGTATTATAACACTCACAGCTTTCCAGGGAAACAAACATTGAGACATTTGTTGTCCGTTTACATATACACTGCTCAAAAAAATAAAGGGAACACTTAAACAACACAATGTAACTCCAAGTCAATCACACTTCTGTGAAATCAAACTGTCCACTTAGGAAGCAACACTGATTGACAATAAATTTCACATGCTGTTGTGCAAATGGAATAGACAACAGGTGGAAATTATAGGCATTTAGCAAGACACCCCCAATAAAGGAGTGGTTCTGTAGGTGGGACCACAGACCACTTCTCAGTTCCTATGCTTCCTGGCTGATGTTTTGGTCACTTTTGAATGCTGGCGGTGCTTTCACTCTAGTGGTAGCATGAGACGAAGTCTACAACTCACACAACTGGTTCAGGTAGTGCAGCTCATTCAGGATGGCACATCAATGCGAGCTGTGGCAAGAAGGTTTGCTGTGTCTGTCAGCGTAGTGTCCAGAGCATGGAGGCGCCACCAGGAGACAGGCCAGTACATCAGGAGACGTGGAGGAGGCCGTAGGAGGGCAACAACCCAGCAGCAGGACCGCTACCTCCGCCTTTGTGCAAGGAGGAGCAGGAGGAGCACTGCCAGAGCCCTGCAAAATGACCTCCAGCAGGCCACACGTGCATGTGTCTGCTCAAACGGTCAGAAACAGACTGGGTGGTATGAGGGCCTGACGTCCACAGGTGGGGGTTGTGCTTACAGCCCAACACCGTGCAGGACGTTTGGCATTTGCCAGAGAACACCAAGATTGGCAAATTCGCCACTGGCGCCCTGTGCTCTTCACAGATGAAAGCAGGTTCACACTGAGCACGTGACAGACGTGACAGTCTGGAGACGCTGTGGAGAAAGTTCTGCTGCCTGCAACATCCTCCAGCATGCCCGGTTTGGCGGTGGGTCAGTCATGGTGTGGGGTGGCATTTCTTTGGGGGGGGCCACACAGCCCTCTGTGTGCTCACCAGAGGTAGTCTCACTGCCATTAGGTACCGAGATGAGATCCTCAGACCCCTTGTGAGACCATATGCTGGTGTGGTTGGCCCTGGGTTCCTCCTAATGCAAGACAATGCTAGACCTCATGTGGCTGGAGTGTGCCAGCAGTTCCTGCAAGAGGAAGGCATTGATGCTATGGACTGGCCCGCCTGTTCCCCAGACCTGAATCCAATTGAGCACATCTGGGACATCATGTCTCGCTCCATCCACCAACGCCACGTTGCACCACAGACTGTCCAGGAGTTGGCGGATGCTTTAGTCCAGGTCTGGGAGGAGATCCCTCAGGAGACCATCAGCCACCTCATCAGGAGCATGTCCAGGGGTTGCAAGGAGGTCATACAGGCACGTGGAGGCCACACACACTACTGAGACTCATTTTGACTTGTTTGAAGGACATTACATCAAAGTTGGATCAGCCTGTAGTGTGGTTTTCCACTTTAATTTTGAGTGTGACTCCAAATCCAGACCTCCATGGGTTGATAAATTTGATTTCCATTGATAATTTTTGTGTGATTTTGTTGTCAGCACATTCAACTATGTAAAGAAAAAAGTATTTAATAAGAATATTTCATTCATTCAGATCTAGGATGTGTTATTTTAGTGTTCCCTTTATTTTTTTGAGCAGTGTATTTTTTAGGCTATTTATACATAACATTTATAATTATATTACAATATTTTAGGGTAACAATAATTCTATAACAGTAATTATGATATATCCCACATGTTTCTGCCTAAGTAAAAGCAGGAAATGCATCACTTCTTTACTAATGCTTCTATTGCCATTCATTCCAATTAGAATGGTTTGTATTTTAACAATGGCTACCGTTTTCACCCCATTCTGGAACTTTGAGGGTTTATGACATAGAGATCCTATTAAATTACTAGAGGGGCTATGTTGAACCCAGACCTCAGGACTAACCTGTGGTGAGACGACCGAAGCGCTCAGGTACTCTATACTGAGCTGTTATAAAGGGTTCATGTTCAACTGAACACTGCACACTCACCTCCTGGCACTGCTTGATATATACATCCACGCAGTGTGCATAGCCCTGCAGGAAACACAGACATGTCACAATCACACCTGCATGACTTCCACAATCTAACCACCTAAAAATGACAACAAACTGTATGCATGGTTGCATAGACGCTGAATGAGACAAGAGCATATTTGTAAGTTACAACACAACTCAAA
The DNA here is from genome assembly GCF_013265735.2 of Oncorhynchus mykiss. Lineage (NCBI taxonomy): Eukaryota > Metazoa > Chordata > Actinopteri > Salmoniformes > Salmonidae > Oncorhynchus > Oncorhynchus mykiss. The sequence continues at coordinate 42,152,123 of NC_048583.1, forward strand.
CAATAACACACATCTTCCTTTAATATGGAGACATATCAGAGTGTGTCCAGTGTTTGTGGGTCACCTTGAAGTGTAAGAGGACCGCAGCGACTTCCTGCATGCGGCCAATCTCGCCCCTACGCTGGGCCGCCGTGAACTCCTGGATCAGCTGGCGCTCCAGGTCGTGGTATTTACCTAGACACACACTCAACAGATTTAGTTGCCTTTCTTAGCATGGCTGTGTTATCACTTGTTCATCAATCAGCAACAAATGAGCATGTTGAACGCAAACACTCACTTGCAATCTTGGCCTTAACATCTGCAAACCTGTTAAGAGGACAAGGATAGAGGCATTCATCAGAGAGATATCGGACATTTAAAAAGACTCAAACCCAAAATTATATAACGTGTAGTCCCTTTAATTTGAAGTGAGTTGAATATATTCTCTCCCTCAGAAACAACAGTTAATGCAACCTAACATTGACAAAAATATTTCTGATTTTTCTATGAGATGGGCTAGAGGCAGAGTAGCAGCACCTATACTGTTTACACTATACCACAGAGATCGTGTAATGCTGCCTCCAGGACTACTCACCTGTCGAATGGCAGCTCCTGGGCTATGAGATGCAACTTCTGAATGATATCAGCAGCTTCCTTAATCTGGGAGAGGGAGAAATAGGGGGGAGGGAGACAGAGGAACATAATAAATGGACACCCAGAGAGCAGACCAGCATCTCCACTTAGGGGATCATGTTAAACCAGCCCTCCTCCACCTCTCTGTACACCACGGAGATGATAACAAGCAGCCGCTGCTCACCTGGCTAACGGCATCCACAGCAGCCCTGAGTTAGCAGCATATCCAACTCTGTATTGGTATGCCTCCTCTGAATGGGCTGTAATCCCACAGGAGCCTAAATCGCCTTCAATAATCTGTCCGGCCAGGGATATCTCTCTAAAGAGATGCCCTGTCAAGAACCGCCCACTCCCCCCACCCGACATACACACTCTGGCTGAAAACCCCAGACCTAGGACAGGCCCGCCGTCCGCAACTCCCCGGTTTCTGCAGATGCCTGCCTCAGCTAACATTATTACTCCGCTCCCGTGAGGAGGATCCAGCCTTTCTGCTCGGCAAAGGTTTTCTAAGTATCTGTCCCCCAGCCAAGATTAGCTAAATCCCATGTAAGTAATGTAGCCGTCTCTCTGCAGTCAGGGTTTAGCAGCACTTGTCTCCACGCTGGCGGCCCAGCCCTCCCTTTCAGAAGGATTAGCAGAGCCTTCCCCCTTCAGCTATGCACTCACAGCTTTCCTCTTTCCTCCTCGTCTGGAGGTATGCTCAGAAAAAGGGATCTGTCTGCAATTTCCACATCATGCCTCTCTGGAAGCATTCTCATCCCATGTCCAGCTCCCGTCTCTGAGATTGATTACTGTTTTCCCACTAAAAGGAATTCATTGAGAGAATCCCAAACTCTTCAAAAACAGCTATGATATTCTGATAATACACTATCAAATTTTTGAGGGTTGATAGGGAGGTCGCTCAGATAGTTTTGAACCCTATAGACGGGTTAGCTGACAACTTCACAAAAACAAATGCGAACGCTTCAATGGGGCAGAAGGCTTCGGTGTGTTGCTGTGATTCCGGATGGCCAGATAGCTAACAACAAGGACAAGAAACTGCCATGTTGAGAAACTGCCACATTTCAACTCATTGTACACTATATATACACAAAAGTACGTGGACACCTTCAAATTTGTGAATTTGGCAATTTTAGCCACACCCGTTGCTGACAGGTGTATAAAATCAAGCACACAGCCATGCATTTTCCATAGACAAACATCGGCAGAATGACCCGTGCAGAAGAGCTCAGTGACTTTCAACATGGCACCGTCATAGGATGCCACCTTTCCAACAACTCAGGTAGTCAAATTTCTGCCCTGCTCGAGCTGCCCTGGTCAACTGTAACTGTTCTGTTATCGTGAAGTGGAAACGTCTAGGAGCAACGACGGCTCAGCCGCGAAGCAGTAGGCCACACAAGCTCACAAAACAGGAATGCAGAGTGCTGAAGTGCGTGTAAAAATGGTCTGTCCTCAGTTGCAACACTCACTCCCGAGTTGTAAACTGCATCTGGAAGCAACGTCAGCACAATAACAATTCGTAGGGAGCTTCATGAAATGGGTTTCTATGGCCGAGCAGCCGCACACAAGCCTAAGATCACCATGCGCAATGCCAAGTGTCGGCTGGAGTGGTGTAAAGCTCGCCACCATTGGACTCTGGAGCAGTGGAAACGTGTTCGCTGGAGTGATGAATCCCGCTTCACCATCTGACAGTCCGACGGACAAATCTTGGTTTGGCAGATGCCAGGAGAACGCAACCTGGCCCAATGCATAGTGCCAACTAAGGTTTGTTGGAGGAGGAATAATGGTCTGGGGCTATTTTTCATGGTTCGGGCTAGGCCCCTTAGTTCCAATGAAGGGAAATCGTAACACTACAACATACAATGACATTCTAGACGATTCTGTGCTTCCAAATGTGGCAACAGTTTGGGGAAGGCCCTTTCCTGTTTCAGCATGACAATTCCCCCGTGCATAAAGCGAGGTCCATACAGAAATGGTTTGTCTTGTTGCACAGGGCCCTGACCTCAACTCCATCAAACACCTTTGGGATGAATTGGAACACTGACTGCGAGCCAGACCTAATGCCCAACATCAGTGCCCGACCTCACTAATGCTCTTGTGGCTGAATGGAAGCAAGTCCCCACAGCAATGTTCCAACCTCTAGTGCAAAGCCTTCCCAGAAGTGTGGAGGCTGTTATAGCAACAAAGGTAGGACCAACTCCATATTAATGCCCATTATTTTGGAATGAGATGTTCGACGAGCAGATGTCCACATACACTACATGACCAAAAGTATCTTGTTACTGATACTGTCTCTTTTTTGGGGGGTGTTTGACTGATGTCACATCTATGCTAATATGGCTAAAATGTGTAAGCTAGCTAAACAACAACCAGAGAAATGTCTTTGAGAGACAACAAATGCTAATTGTGAAAATGAATTTGTTTTCAATAAACATTAGAGACGAAATATAGTTTACATGTTGTCAACAATCTAAGTCAACTACGTCTGTTTTGCCCCATAGTTGCACATGCATCGTTTGTTGCTAAACAACCAACCCATCATTAGGAAACATAGATTCATTAGGCCCAGTCTACCTCGCAACTTAAGGCAATTCAGCCAGACATGAGCATGCTGACATCCATACCAGTCAATCCGTTAGCTATTGTCAAGAAGTAAATGCGAGTATATTAATCCAAATTAGCTAAAGGTTTCAATTAAAGGGATCAATTCCACAAATTAAAATGGGTGGTTACTTCATAATCCTGTTCATTAACTAATTTTAGTTCTTAATATCTTTCACTGCTGTAGTTTTTTGTTTGTTTTCAATGGTCAAACTCAATCTCTTTAGGACTACATGTGGGTGGATGGTAGTGTATGCATCCTGACTTTTTCTGGGTTGTTGAAGACATCACTGCGAAGCTCCCCATCCAGGAACTCATTAAAGTAGGTCATGAGACGCTGGGCCTCCACAGCCCTCTGCCTGGGCGTGTTCACTCCCTCCAGCTGGTCACCAAGGTGACACACCTTGGTGGCCACATAGCTGATGTGCTCGTCCAACTCCTGGAAGTGCTGGAAGGCTACCTGTATGGAGACAAAGAAGTCACATGTTTAGTGACATGATCGATGAATGTGGATAAAACAAAACATTTTCTTCAGAAAAGTGTCTGTCGACAGGAGGAACTCCTGGGGATTTGGGGTTGTGGTGGGTGGTTGAGGGTCCGGTGGGCCGTGAAGCTGACCTGGTTGCTCCTCTGTAAGTCCTGCACTTTGTGGGCAAACTCCTTGGCTTCTCTGTGACACTGGTGCTCCAGCTTCTCCACCCGCCGCTGGATCTTCTCATCCAGATGCTTCAGCTCCTCTATGTGGTTCTCAAACTCCTCCAGCAGCCTGGAAGGGAAGCAGGACAAGGGCTTTATTAACACACTGCAGGCCTACCTCACATTGGTCTAGAGTAAACACTCTATAGCTATAAGGCCCCTTACAGTACAAGCTGGCCTTCAACACTCTTCATTGATCTACAGTCATGAGTTTTACAGCAAACAAAGGGTAGGGAAAAACTGCTTTACTATATTACTAGCATGAGTGACTGAGTAATATGGGGTTAGATTTGTCCTACTAACCTTACACTCTCTCTGTTAATATTTATAAATAGCATTGGGGGCTTAATTCTTGGGTCCCCAGATTTCAGAATCTCTACAAACTGGAAGCTTCGTCAGCTGCATTTAAAGTGAGGACTGTGGAGCAAATGTTGTAAGTCAGCACCATATTTAACAGAGTTGGAAACATCCCAAAATGATGAGTATATAATCTTTTGGCTAATTCCTTAGGTGGTGGCTACAGCTTAGGCACATTGCCCATCCCTTCCCAACGCGCACACATTCCCTCTCTGTCAGTTACTGTATGACTCAGAACTTAGTGGCCTCCCATAATGCTCTGCCTCAGAATTATCTTCAATGGAGGTTTAAATAAAGCTTGCTGTATGGTTGGGACTAGAGCCATGATTACAGTGAGTCTGAATAAAGCCATGTCTTTAGTACAAGACTACCTTTTGGGGTCGAATGCCTCTGCTCCTCCTTTGGACCCTCCTCCAGGGGTTCTCCAGGCCAACCTCTCTATGTACTCGTCTGCATCAAAGGGCTCCTGTGAATCATATCATACACACACAGTAAATCAGTGTAAATGGTGTGTATCTTACATGACATGAGCAATACTGGACCTAGCTGAGGAACGCTCAACTCTGTTCTCTTATATCGAGGTGGGGTTGAGTTTTTATAAGTGGGTCACAGGATTTGAGTCACCATCATTCGATTCCTGTAAAAATGTAAATTCGGAAAACGCTTACCTGTACCTATGTTTGTCCTGTACAACTGCGGTCCTTCTGCGGTGTGCTGAAATTCTACGTAAACTGAAATCCCTTCAAAAAGTAAGCTACCTGCCAGTTCGATTCACCATAATTCCTTAATAATTTTGCCTACTATAATTAATATAAGTATCTGCTTATAATTTAATACATTTGGTAGGCCATATTCTAATTTCTGACATTTGGTAGGCCATTTGTATGTCAACTATAGTTTGATACATGCAGCTTCTCTTCTGTCATAACTTGTTACCCCAGAAGACCAAATAAAGTAGTGCTCACCAGAATAATGTCTTACATCGAGTGAATGCATTAGTAATCTAGTTAACGCTGGTAAAATTGTCTGTTTTGTTTAGTGACCGGGGAGAAAACAGTGGAAAGATTAGTCCTGTGCAAAATGTCATCAGCTTGACCAGTTTTAAGGAAATGAAAAGCTGAGAAAAATACCAAACACGTTTCTGATAAGACTTCAGTTTGGGTGCATATTTGATATGGTTGAAATACTGTCTGATGGCATAACAGTGTCGAAGATGGCACATTACACACGCATTTGCATTTTCTCAAAGAGATGCTGAAAGAAAAACATAATATTTCTCCACTGCTGTTCCCGAGACAAAATTAACATTTGTTGTATAATTACTCTGCAAGAAATGAATAATTGTCCAGGAGTTAATATTATATTACGCTACATGTGAGAGGTTAAAGGCCGACACTCAGTATCCATATTTCAGTGACTAACCCATATAAACGTAAATGAAGAATATGATGTTTATTCATGTTTACAGGGATACCCATGAGCAGGATATCAAAGGTGCATGTAAACAGCTTTTCCCGAATAAGACCTTAAACGGGATATGAGCTACTATCCGTAATAATATGCGCATGTAAACGTAGTCACTGCTTATAGCTGGGCAAGCCCATTCACAGACAGTAGTATATTATTGGGCCAACACTGGGCGTGACAAGCTAGCAAATACAACTGTACACAATAACAAAAAACATAGTAGCTAGAATTAACATTCACTGCTGAAAAGGCTCTGTTGGTCAACATATGTAGGTAACGTTAGCTACATGTTTGACAATATCACATCAACATATCCCTGGATAAACACAGCACTGTCAACTGTATAGCGAGTGGTAGCTAGCTAGATGATGGCAGCTTCCTTTCAAAAACGCGATTTACACTCATTATAGTTATCTGGCTAGCTAGCTATAGCTAACGTTAGCCAGCTAGCTATAGCCTAATCGGTTAAACAATAGGCTGGCTGGCTGCCTAGCTTGCTAGCTCGGACTTCTCGTCATATGGATGGATAGCTAGCACTGACTTCTCCTTTCTCCACCTAGCTAACATTAGCTAGCTACCTAGAACTAGCAGACAGCTACCCCAACAATACTAGAACATACAGTTCAATTTACCTCGAATAGTTGAGCAGTCGTTGACATGTTTTACTTCGATTTGCAATGTAGAAATTGCAATTCAGGCAAACTAACAGTCGGGTATGACAGACAACTGATTGATCAACTGGATTTATGTTTTGCCCTTTATTGACAACAGTTACACAGCTCTACTTCCTGTATCCAAAGCAATACAACTCCCGTGCTGAAGAAAAAAAAAAAGGTTTGGGACTGGTCGTTGCCAGAATACACTGCGTAAAACGCATGCACCAAATGATTCTTGATTGGTCCAGGCAGTCACATTATTATAAAAATAGGAAGTACAGTTTGCAGTGAAAATAGAACGAAACAGAACCTCAATGTTAATTTGGTAGAACATCAGCCGTGTAAGTTTAAAATGAAACAAAATTGTATTATTTTTTATTTTAGGATTTTACTCATAGATGTATCACTGAACAGTCCTGGTTACCATATTTATTCATAACCTCAATCACAGTCAATAACAGTCATTCCTGGCCAAAATGGGTGTGAGGGCATTGTGGATTATACAGTAACGTTACATACGAGAGGGGGAATCTGTAGTTGTGCGTTTTTCCAGATTTGTAATGCTTTTTTTTCTTATTTTCCCTGATTGTACTGTGCATGTACTCATTTTTATTATTCTACTTTCAACACTTTGTGATTGTGCAGCATTTTGTCTTCTTCTCTAACACATGCAATACCCAACAGTGGAGCAGCGTGCTAAGTGTCTGGCCGGCTCCCTCTGTCCTCTGGCCAGTGTTGGCCATTTGCCCCTGGTGGATGGCCCCTTCCTCCTCTGGCCAGGCTGTTCTCTGTCCCACAGGACCTCACACTGTTGTCGGACCTGCGGGCTTTCCTCTGTGGGTCTGGGAGTAAGCCTGACAGTGAAGGGCTGGCCTATCGCCTGGCCATGATACCCTCTATCTTCCTGCAGGTCTGCCCCTTTGGGACCCCCCTGGACATCCCTCAGCCAGGGGCCTCATCGGCATCAGCAATGCCCTCTCCTGCAAGGATCCAGAAACACCAAGCCTAGAAAAAGGCTGCAGCATGGTGGGGCTGTGGTGAATGTAGCTCTTTCGGAGATGGTACGCTCCATGCAGTATGGAAACTGCACAGTGTCTACAGTGAATTGCAAGGTGAGCACAGTCTATGGTACAGTAAATGTAAGGCTAAAGCTTCTTGTTGCCTTCTGCTGTCTCCTAATTTTCTCAAACCCATTTGTTATTTTCCCCTTTGTGTAATCTGTGTGACGTGGAAGGGGTCCTTCCCAATGCGACGGTCACTCTCTCGCTGCGACCCAATGGCTCACCACTGCTGGATGTCCTGGTCCATCCTTGTGTGTCTTCACTGGATGCCTCTGGCCCCTACAAGTTCCCCTTCTCCCATTGGGTCTTTCAGGTCCACAGCTTCTAAACACTCCTTCATACATCAAAACATGTCATACATTGCTATGTTCATCTCACATCAAATTAAATGCTGTCTTTTCTCAGGTCCCCGTGCCACCCATCCTCCCTATCAGCTGAAGGAGTATGACAACCAGCTGCATTTGACTGTGAGGAACAGCTTTGAGTACTGTGAGGCACATCTGCCGTTCTTTAACGGGTAACCTATGGACATATCAAATCAAATTGTTTTTGTCACCTGCACCAAATACAACAGGTGTAGTAGACCTTACCGTGAAATGCTTACTTACAAGCCCTTAACCAACAATGCAGTTCAATAAATGGAGTTAAGAAAATATTTACTAAATAAAGTCAAATTCGATTAATTGTTCAGCAGTCTTATGGCTTGTGGTAGAAGCTGTAATGAGCCTTTTGAACCTAGACTTGGCTTTCCGGTAGCGCTTCCTCTAAACACAATACATAACATCTCACATTGATGACGGGCTTCCTAATGTCAACATAGTAGCTTATTACACATAATCATCACTTTTTGTCGCTTGAAATAGTGTTTCAGCTATTTTTTTAAGAAACACAACTTCAAGTTAAATTTAACCTCTGACCTATGTGTCCCTGTATGGACCAGATGAGTAGTGTGGATGTAAAGGTGAGCTCAGGACAGCTGGAGGTGTTCAAGGAGAACCTGCTGGTCTGGGTCCTCTGTATGTCTCATTGGTCTGGCGACAACATTTACACTTTGCAATGGCTCAGTTTAAGCCATATTACATGTTCAAATAGCTTTTGTGCCCTGGCACTCTTTAGGCCAGAAGTTCCCCAAGTCCAGTGAGGTGTCACTAGACAGCACTGAGTTTCTTAGGGCAGCTCCCAGGACCTACAGATCCTCTCTGCACAGACCTTACAGTCTACATCAAAGTAAGTCAGAATCTTTCTAGACAATGGAGATGCATCTAAAACCGAACAAACCAGAAACTTTTCATTTATGTTTTTCAGTTGAACTTTCGAGTGCCAGACTTGACTCTGTCTGGATGTTGTGTAGCCCAGCATTCAGTGCAGGTCTATTCCTCTGCAAAACCTTGCATAGTCACATATTTGGGTTCTAATGCTGGTTTCATTATTATGTATGAAAATAGGTGTATTTGTGTGAATTCTGAATGCACACCCTCTCTCTCCTCTCTGCAGCAACTGGACAACAGGATTCTGGTGACCAGGTTTGAAACGGACAGCATCCAACATTATGAACCCAATGGTCAAAGTACTGTAACTGAATGGTTTGTTTCTGCTGTTGTTCTTACAGTCTCGGTCTCTTCTAAGATGCAAAATGCTGTTTCTCATCTGTTCTGAACACAGACCAATCCCTTTTTTGTGAAAGAATGCGCCTTATTAAATAGAGATAATGGTTATTTAACTGAATTCTAGTAAAGAGTAGTACTACTGGATAGGCATATTGAAATTTAAAAAATGGTATTGATGCTGCCATTTTTGGAACATGTTTGGGCTACCCACTCCACATCTCTTTAGAGTGTTGCCACCCTTCGCTCTGACAGTCCCACTTCAGTCCCACCCCTCCATTAGCCGGATAATTAGCAGCTGGGGCCTTGTTGTCAGCTGGAGCTGAGGGCCTGTGGGAGACGGGGCTTGGGCTGTGAAAGGGTAAGCTGATCTGGGCAGAGTCTGTGCCACAAAGGGCCCCTCTGGAGAACTGGCAGGACTCACTGGTTCCTCCCTGTGACTGCCCTGCCTGTCAGCCAGTGGTCTCTTCAAATACCCAGCCTCTCCACTGAACCGCCCTCTAAAAAGTTGAGGCCCCAGCTGGCCAGATGACTGGCTAATTGGAGAAACTGGGTGTGGTGGCATTAAATATTACATGACAAAAATAGGTTTAGCGTAGTGGTCCGGATTCAGGTCTTAATTGCAATTTGATTAGAGTAGAGCTCATCCATGCATGGCCATGATAAAAAAAACTGTAATTGAAAAGAAAATTCATCGGCATGTCTACAAAATGTAACAAAAAAGAGAACGAAGCTGTTTACCAAGACATACTATATGTAGACCCGGTTTTTAGCAAGGAAGGCACACTGAACAAAAATATAAACGCAAATTAATTTGGCCCTAATCTATGGATTTCACATGACTGGGCCTGGGAGGGCCCACCTGGGAGGGTCCACTCACTGGGGAGCCAGGCCCAGCCTATAAGAATACGTTTTATCCCACAAAAGGGCTTTGTTACAGAAAGAAATGCTCATCAGTTTCATCAGATGTCCGGGTAGCTAGTCTCAGATGATCACGCAGGTCAAGAAGCCGGATGTGGAGGTCCTGGGTTGTCATGGTTACACGTGGTCTGTGCTTGTGAGGCCAGTTGGACGTACTGCCAAATTCTCTAAAACGATGTTGGAGGTGGCGTATGGGAGATAAATTAACATTCAGTTCTCTGGCAAGATCTCTGGTGGACATTCAGCATGCCAATTGCATGCTCCCTCAACTTGAGACATCTGTGGCATTGTGTTGTGACAAAACTGCACATTTTAGAGTGGCCTTTTATTGTCCCCAGCACACGGAGCACCTGTGTAATGATCATGCTGTTTAATGAGCTTCTTGATAGATGGATTATCTTGGCAAAGGAGAAATGCTCACTAACCGGGATGTAAACACATTTGTGCACAATATTTGAGAGAAATAAGCTTTTTGTGCATTTTCAACATGTTGCGTTTATATTTTTGTCCAGTGTATATATAATGGTCATATAGACACTGCTAGGTATGTGCACATCTGGTAGTTGAAGAGTTAAAACAGGGGGAGATTGTGATCCACTGTGAGTGTGTTCCACTGTAGCCAGATTCCTCTGAGTGCTCTATTGTCCAGCACTGGCCTCTCTTGCTGGTACAATAGCCACATTCTCACCAGGATTTCCACCCAGGAGACTGACCATGACCAATCCTCTGTCAATTGGAACCAATTGCTAACATGGCATCCTTCACCTTTTTATGTAGCAGTATGGTATGGCAGACACCAGGACCTCTGAGCCTTCCCTTTCTCCACATTGATTTGGCTTTAAGACCCTGCGTGTGTGTGTGTGTGTGTGTGTGTGTGTGGTGAACTGGTAAAGGGTATGTTTAAAAATGTTGCTGACTGATCTAAAGCTCTTGAGCATCCCATCCTGTTGTCAGCCTGACTTCTGAGGTCTGTGCAGTTACTGGGTTCCCACTGGCAGACATGGCATTGTTGGTTAAGTAAGGCTTTCTACATTAATGGGCTCATTTTAACAAGCCTCTGCTAGAATGCCTTGAATCCATACCATAGGCATTCAACTAAATTGAGATGCTGCAGTCTGGGGGATTTTTTTTAAAGCAATTTCTTTTGATTCATTGACTTGTCAACTACTTGACCTAATGGAGAATAAAAAGCATCTGATTTTTAAGAAGATCATGTAATAAAGTTTATGAATGCCCATGGTCTTTCTCTTTCCATCATCTTTGTGCTCACCTGTGGAACCTACATGATATTATACAAAGCACAAAGGGGGCACTGCTTAATTTGGACCATTAGTTTTTTTTAAAGCTGTGGATTGTTTCAAATCATAAGTGTGTAGGCATATATGCCTATTTGGGTAGCCCACAATTTGTGCAGTGCAGGTAGCAATAGGCCTTGCTGATTATTGAGATCTGGCTGTCAGTGACATCAATGCATCCCAAAATGTGTGTAAGATAATGTGTCTTGAGGAAAATTTGAAATGTTGAGACAAGAAGGGGAGGAGTGTGTGACAAAGACATTTGGTACACCTCTCTCCAGAATGTGCTCAGCTCTCCAGAATATGTTGAGCTGTCTCCTGTTAATTGTTTGCACTTTTATTGTTTATTTTTATCAATTCACCAGTAGTACATTTACAGTTAACCCCATAATTTGGTTACGTACATTTCTGTTAATGCATGGATTAATTAGGCCTACAGTCATTTACTGTACTTATTCTCGCAGTGGAAACATTGTTTGCAGAGTTCACAACCTGCTCCACTTGTGAGAAACAAGTTTTGGTTGTCATACCATCATTTCTGAGTGTTGCCAATTTTTTCATTGTGTTTTGTTTGGAGCGCTCCATGTGAGCAACGAGCATGTGTCTGATTTCGCTGTCTTCTTAATGTTGATGGAGCATGGGCGCCTGAGCACGCAGAGAAGTACTACTGGCCTGCTGCGGACAAATGTAGGAAAGTGCCCATTTGGGGATGTCCGATTTCTGATTGTCTTATTAACTCACCATGACTAGAGCTGTTGCGTTACCAGTCATGAGTAATGACTGCAGTAAAATTCTACGTGGCCATTGAGTCATGGTAATCTCCTCTTATGTACTCTGGACATGTGTTAGTAGAACCCAACTCACTAATGATCATCAGGTAGCTATTGGCCTGGTACTCATGGCTCTATTGTCCCTCTAACCACTCTGACATCAATGCAAATGTAATTGAAAATCACATCAAACACTTATCAAAACAGTATCATGCTTTTAAAACTCACCTCACTGTGATTGATCAATTTGAAACTGAGTGGAAAACATGGTCATTGTGGATGTTGTTTCAAAGCCTAACACAACGAAATGGACAGCACTTTCTAAGGCGATGATCAATTAAAACACTCATACATATAAGGGCTTATGCGTATTCAGACCCCTTGACCTTCTCCACATTTTGTTACATTACAGCCTTATTATAAAATGGATTAAAAAAATAAAAAAATCCTTAGCAATCTACACACAATACCCCACAATGACAAAGTGAAAACAGGTTTTTAGATTTTTTTGCAAATGTATAAAATGTTCAAACAGAAATATCTTATTTACATAAATATTCAGACCATTTCTATGAGACATGAAATTGAGCTCAGGTGCACCCTGTTTCCATTGATCATCCTTGAGATGTTTCTACAACTTGATTGGACATAATTTGGAAAGGCACACACCTGTCTATATACAGTAATGTCCCACAGTTGACAGTGCATGTCAGATCAATAACCAAGCCATGAGGTCAAAGGAATTGTCCGTAGAGCTCCGAGACAGGATTGTTTCGAGGCACAGATCTGGGAAAGGGTACCAAAACATGTCTGCATCATTGAAGGTCCCCAAGAACACAGTGGCCTCCATAATTCTTCAATGGAAGAAGTTTGGAACCACCAAGACTCTTCCTAGAGCTGGCCGCCCCGCCAAACTGAGCAATTGGGGGAGAAGGGCCTTGGTCAGGGAGATGACCAAGAACCCGATAGTCACTCTGACAGAGCTCTAGAGTTCCTCTGTGGAGATGGGAGAACCTTCCAGAAGGACAAACATCTCTGCAGCACTCCACCAATCAGGCCTTTATGGTAGAGTGACCAGATGGAACCCACTCTTCAGTAAAAGGCAAATGACAGCCCACTTGGTTTGCCAAAAGACACCTAAAGACTGTCAGACTATGATAAACAAGATTCTCTGGTCTGATGAAACCAAAATTGAACTCTTTGGCCTGAATGCCAAGCATCATATCTGGAGGAAACCTGGCACCATCCCTACGGTGAAGCATGGTTGTGGCAGCATCATGCTGTGGAGATGTTTCTCAGCGGCAGGGACTGGGAGACTAGTCAGGATCGAGGAAAAGATGAATGGAGTAAAGTACAGAGAGATCCTTGATGAGAACCTGCTCCAGAACGCTCAGGACCTCAGACTAGGGCGAAGGTTCACCCTCCAACAGGACAATGACCCTAAGCACACAGCCAGGACAACACATGAGTGGCTTCGGGACAAGTCTCTGAATGTCCTTGAGTGGCCCAGCCAGAGCCCGGACTTAAAGCGGATCAAACATCTCTGGAGAGACCTGAAAATAGCTGTGCAGCAACACTCCCCATCCAACCTGACAGAGCTTGAGAGGATCTGCAGAGAAGAATGGGATAAACTCCCCAAATAAAGGTGTGCTAAGCTTGTAGCATCATACCCAAGAAGACTCGAGGCTGTAATCGCTGTCAAAGGTGCTTTAACAAAGTAATGAGTGTAGGGTCTGAATACTTATGTAAATGTGATATTTCAGTTTTTAGTTTTTTTATAACGTTGCTAAAATTTCTAAAAAACTGTTTTTGCTTTGTCATTATGGAGTGTTGTGTGCAGATTGATGAGGAACATTTTTATTTAATCCATTTTAAAATAAGGATGTACCCTAACAAAATGTAGAAAAAGTCAAGGGGTCTGAATACTTTCCGAAGGCAGTGTATGAGCCCAAGCCCAAAAACCCTGAATTAAAATGATTGTACAATACATAGCCTACCACAGAAAAATTTAAATACTGATTCAAGATATCTTTGGTACATAATTGGTCTAGCCTAAATTAAACAAATTCAGAGTTAGCCTACAATTACAGTGAATTTGTATTTGATTTTGAATAGCCTAGTAATATGGCATTTGTTATATTTTCATAATTAATAGGCTGATACAGCAGCACGCAGAGAGAGGGTCTGTCAACAGTTTAATGAAATATGTTTAATTGTGAAAACATGTTACTATCGATGCTCCCAAACAGATTTCACTTGATTTCCCAACTGAAGCACTGGGTAGCTTCAGGAAGAGGGTTGGAGAGCCCATGGCATAAAGAGTTAGGGCGGAATGTCACCTGTCGCGTGGTGAAATAACTGATGCATCCTACCTGACATGAGTGAAACTAACCAGTGGGAAAGCGGCCTCCATTAGCTATTAGAGTGCACACGGATGACATGTTTTTTCCCTTGCCACTGTTCCTGCCTATTTGATAGTGGGCAATTCTAAATTAAAACTAATTTTACATGTTAGTAAAGACAATATTAAATTGAGAACAGTCTGATGGGTGAAAATGTGATAATTTTTTCACAAACAGCTGTGTTTGTCTCTGTGGGCCCGGAATAGGCTAGTTGATACAATGTTCGATAGCTACAGCAAGTTCGATAAACTGGGGCTGGACTTTCATGTATACAGTCACTGAGCCAGACCAGCCCAGTTAATTGATTTGATACAATGTTGCACTTCCCTAGCAATAGCTCAAGTCAAGACCGATAAAAACGGAGGCAGACAGGCGGAATAGGGAGATGAATGCGATTGAATGAACCTGCATTTTCATCAGGATATGTTCTGTTTTTATTTGTCGGCTATATGTATTTTTACTTAGTTGACAAAGGAAGTTATTGCTACATTGGCCTAGGCTATCTCTTACTTCCATGCACTCATTTCTTTAGCCGCCAATGGCTCATCGTGAATCCATGTGTCCATAATGGCAGGAGCTGATTTTGAGAAACAAAACCGTTATTTTTTTAAATGAAACTGTTCCATGAAAATGCACATATAACATTCATAACTGGCACCCAGATCGGTAGAAATGGTAAGATAAATTGTAAGCTTCCCCAAACTTGAAACTCACAAAATTTAAACTCATGCACTGCCTAGGTGCACATGCCTACTGCATAATTACAATGGGTGTGTGAGAAAGAGAGATAATGAGAAGGGGGCTGTAAGTATTCTGCCTTAAAACTGAGCACAAATGGACAGCTTTGTGATCCACCCATCACGGAAAGCACCACTCGCTGTGCCTTGCCCAGCATGGTGTTGCTTGCTAAACTAGTGGGCTAGTACACCTATGTGTTTGACATGGACAGGAGCAGGTCTGCAAGCCAAGATTGAGAGAATGCCATGTTCCTTATTTGATATTGGCCTGCAGGTGGAAGCTGTTTTTCAGTCATGGTGGTCTCAGCTTTGATGTACCTGTGCTATCTCCGCCTTCTAGTTGATAGTGGGGTGAACAGACTGTGGCTTGGGTGACTGAGGTCCTTGATGATCTTCTTCGCCTTCCTGTGAAAATGGGTGCTGTAGATGTCCTGGAGTGCAAGCAATGTGCCCTGGTGATGCGTTGGGCCGACCGCACCACCCTCTAGAGCCCTGCGGTTGTGGATGGTGCAGTTGCTGTACCAGGCGGTGACACAGCCCGATAGGATGACTCTCAGTGGTGCATCTGTAGAAGTTTGTGAGGATCTTAGGAGCCAAGCGCTGTTGCGCCTTCTTCACCACACAGTCTGTGTGGATGGACAATTTCAGGTTTTCAGTGATGTGCATGCAAAAAAACAGTCCCTCTGCTGTCTCCTAAAGTCCACTATCAGCTCCTTTGTTTTGTTGTGTTCAGGACCCAGTTGCACAGGGCGGGATTCAGACTCAGGGCCTAAGCTTAGTGATGAGCTTGGAGGGTACCATGGTATTGAAGGCTGAGCTGTAGTTCATGAACAGGATTCGTACATAGGTATTCCTCTTGTCCAGAGGCAATGGCGATTGTAGTGGGTCTAGGGTGTCGGGTAAGGTGAAGGTGATATGATCCTTACCTAGACTCTCAAAGCACTTCATGATGACAGAAGTGAGTGCTACGGGGTAATAGTCATTTAGTTCAGTTACCTTTGCTTTCTCAGGTACAGGAACAATGGTGGACATCTTGAAGCAAGTGGGGACAACAGACTGGGATGGGAGAGATTGAATATGTCCGTAAACACTCTAGCCAGCTGGTCTGCACATGCTCTGAGGGAGCGGCTAGGAATACAGGCTAAAATGATTGATTTGCTAAAGGGAGGGCAAGGAAGGGCCTTGTAACCATTATTTACCTTTATTTAACTAGGCAAGCAACTTCTTATGGATCAAATCCCTTTAGCGGGATCGATTTGACAACATCCGGTGAAATGGCAGCGCGCCAAATTCAAATTACTATAAACTACTACTACTACTATACTATAAATATTAAACTTTCATGAAATCACACATACAATACACCAAATGAAAGCTACACTTGTTGTTAATCCTGCCGCAGAGTCAGATTTTAAAAATGCTTTACGGCGAAAGCAAACCGTGCTATTATCTGAGGACAGCACCCCAGCAAACAAAGACAAACAATCATAATTCAACCAGCCAGCCGCGACACAAAACTCAGAAATAAAGATATAATTCATGCCTTACCTTTGACGAGCTTCTTCTATGTCCCATAAACATCACAAATGGTCCTTTTGTTCGATTAATTCCGTCGTTATGTATCCAAAATGTCAATTTATTTGGCACTTTTGATCCAGAAAAACACCGGTTCCAACTCACTCTACATGACTACAAATCTCTCATAAGTTACCTGTAATCATTGTCCAAACATTTCAAACAACTTTCGTAATACAACGTTAGGTATTTTTTTAAGTAAATAATCGATCAAATTTAAGACGGGATAACAGCGTTCAATACCGGACGAAAACAAAGAAAGCATGTTCTAGGTCGCGCGCACCAAATCAATAGAGTGCACCTGGAGTGACACAGGGAAATAACAGTGCTACTTCTTCATTTCTCAAAAAAAAAAAACATCCACAATTTCTAAACATCTAGTGGAAGCCATAGGAACTGCAAGGATATTTCTATTAAAATGGCCTTGCCATAGAAAACCGGACGAAAACAAAGAAAGCATGTTCTAGGTCGCGCGCACCAAATCAATAGAGTGCACCTGGAGTGACACAGGGAAATAACAGTGCTACTTCTTCATTTCTCAAAAAAAAAACATCCACAATTTCTAAACATCTAGTGGAAGCCATAGGAACTGCAAGGATATTTCTATTAAAATGGCCTTGCCATAGAAAACCAATGGAAAACAGATTGACCTCAAAAGAAAAATTCCCTGAATGGATTGTGCTCGGGGTTTCGCCTGCCAAATAAGTTCTGTTATACTCACAGACTTTATTCAAACAGTTTTAGAAACTTTCAAATCTACCAATTACATGCATATCCAAGATTCTGGGCCTGAGAAGCAGGCAGTTTACATTGGGCACACTTTTCATCCGGACGTGAAAATTGCGCCCCCAAGCCATAAGAATTAAGAACAAATTGTTATTTTCAATGACGGCCTAGGAACAGTGGGTTAACTGCCTTGTTCAGGGGCAAAACAACATATTTTTACCTTGTCAGCTCGGGGATTCAATCTTGCAACCTTTCGGTTACTAGTCCAACGCTCTAACCACTAGGCTACCTGCCGCCCCACCATCCCGGAAGGGGGAGTAGCAATGGTTAAGAATTATTGATGAGTGAGTAGCGCAGCTGTTAAAACTTCTTTAGCGTTTCCCCCAGATTTGCTTTATTAAAGTCCCCAGCTACAATAAATGCGGTCTCAGGATAGGCAGTTTCCAGTTTGCATGAAGTCCAGAGCTGTCGTGGTGTCGGCTTGAGGGGAAATATACGCGGCTTTGACGACGAACAAAAAACATTTTCTTGGGAGGTAATGTGGTCGACATTTGATAGTTAGGTATGATCGGCAAAACAAAAGGACTTGAGTTCCTGTACGTTACCACAATCACACCATGAGTAGTTAAATCATGAAACATATACCTCCGCTTTTTTCCTGGAGACCTATTTTATTCCTGTCCGCACGATGTACTGAGAACCCCGCTGGCTGTATGGATATCCAAAGAAAGCCATGATTCCATGAATGTTACAGTCCCTGATGTCTCTCTAGAAGTAGATCTTCACCCTGAACTTGTCTACTTTATTGTCCAGGGACTGAACATTAGTGTGTAATATGCTCGGAAGCAGTGGATGGAATGCACACCTTCTGAGTCGAACTAAAATCCCACTTCATATTCCTCTTCTCCGTCAGTGGAGTCTTAGAGCAGCCCATGGTGAAAGAAACGTTCTGAGCAAATAATGTAAGAAATAAATACACAAAAAAATACTACAAAGTTAGCTAGGTGCTAGGAACAGGGCGACCATGTCTGTTGGTGCCATCTTGTTCATCTCACCACCAGTGGGTGCTGCAGCACCTCCAGCACCTGTACTTCCCACAGCTATGGTGAGATGCAAGACTTCACTCTCACACAGTCACACACAGTACCTGTGCATGTGCACGGTTTTGCTTCATGCTCTTACAGCGTCTGAGGCACAGGACCAAAACAGTTGAAAAGTTGAGCCTTGAGCTTCTATACTCTTAGTTGTTGCGGAAATTGACCCACTATGCTGTTTACTTTCTTTGTCTACGTCATATTGCTGAGTATGCCTTTAATCTCCTTACGCTTCGATCACACCGACAGCATCATTGCACAAAATAGCACGCAGCATCATCTGGATATGTATGCAACAAACAATCAACATTCACCTTCTGCTACAATTTATGTCAAGCCATTTACGAACGCACTGCCTCTGCAACACAATGCTGCAAGGCGAACACAGCGTTTCATTGGAAATTAATGTAATTCTGGTGTACCAAAATGCAACGACAGTGTCCGGACGAAGTGCTACCCTCACACTGTCAAGCCTTCTACGACATCCAGTGGTATGGATGGAGAACATGTTGTTGAGCTCTGTCTCTTTGACACACTAAACAAAAAACGTAATTTAGATTTATAGATATGTCATTTTATTTCTGCATTCAATTATTTCATAAAATGTGTAGACTACTTGATAGTACACTGTTCCAAAGATTTGTATGTGACTCCTCAGCAAATTGACTTCTATGTGTCGTAAAGTTGTTTTTCATGGGACAGTGAGCCCAAGGGCCGGTATTGATATGCCCTCCAAAGAAAGGACGGTGGACCAAGATTCAAAGGTGAGATTAGGAAGGAAGAGGTGCTGTTTGCTCGGTTGCGCCTTGGACATTGTACAGTACATTGAACTCATCATTACATATGGTTGGCAAGCATGTGAATGGTTTGTGTATCGAGTGTATGGTTGATGAAACACTGGAGCATGTGATGATGTGTTGTTGTATGTACTGGTATGTGAAAGAGCGGGAAAGATTGATGTGTATAGTTATTGAGGTTGGATGAGGATTGGGGGGGGTGATTGACTACACACTCCAGTACAGTAGGTGGCAGCATGCACCTCTAATGTTTGTTTGCGAACCGCCATATTACCATAGAAGAAGAAGAAGAAGAAGAAGAAGAAGAAGAAGAATACTAGAATACGTTTTTCGTACAGTGCATGCTATATGTCGACCGATTATGATTTATTAACGCCGATACCGATTATTGGAGAACCAAAAAAAGCAGATACCGATTAACGATTTTTATGTCTATATATTTGTAATAATGACAATTAGAACAATACTGAATGAACAATGAACACTTTTATTTTAAGTTAATATAATACATAAATAAAATCAATTTAGTCTCAAATAAATAATGAAACATGTTCAATTTGGTTTAAATAATGCAAAACACAGTGTTGGAGAAGAAAGTAAAAGTGCAATATGTGCCATGTATAAAAGCTAATATTTAAGTTCCTTGCTCAGAACATGAGAACATATGAAAGATTGTAGTTCCTATTATATTCCCAGTTAAGAGGTTTTAGGTTGTAGTGCAGAAAGCAGAGCTTGTCTGTATGTTCCCGTCAGTCTGCTCCTCTGCTTATCATAAATGATTCCCACCTCAATGAACACTCTCTTGCTAGGGACCGAAGAAGATGGGGGACAGAGAAACTTCTTTGCCAGTGGAGCAAGTGATTGAAGACTGTCCCCATTCTGCTTCCACCGCTCCAAAGGCAAGCTGCTCTTTCTGTCAATGACAGGCTCTGTGAGGTAACGCTCCAGCTCAATTTCAAAACTACACTGGACTTCAGCCCTGCCCTCTTGGCTACCAAGGATTCTAGCGTAGAGGCTTTCCACCAGACTGGGTGGCTGATCTATCCGGACTCTTTGCACCTGGATCTGAGTCCTCCTCTACACTAGTCCTTTCTGCTGTGGCTCTGGTATTTGTTTTTTTTAGGTCAGATTCCTCCTTCAGCCACTCTTTTGCTTTCTCTAGTGCTGTCCCTGAGGTGAAGGCATATCTCTTGTAACGTGGATCCAGGACAGTTGCCAGCACTAGGCACTTTGTCTCCTCGGCCTTGGGGAACCACCTTGTCAGACTGTCCAACATGGTCTTCCGTAAAGTTTTGATGCCTTGAGTAGAAGAACCCTCCTGCTGCAGCATCAGCTTCAGCACCGACACACTGGGGATGATGCATGCTGCTGTAGAGTTGGAGTGGCTCATCTCCAGTGTAACCTCCTCCATAGGTGCCAGAGTCTCAATTAGGTTAGAGACAATGTCCCACTGTGCAGCAGACAAACTGCTGATGTGTCCATATTCACCTGCATACACATTCAGTGCACGCCTCTATTCAAGCATCCTCTGCAACATGTGTAGTGTTGAGTTCCAGCGAGTTTGAACTGCTTGGATGATGCTGTGTTTGGGAAGGCCAAGCTCTTCCTGAATGGCCCTCAGCCTCTGTTTGGCCAATACAGAGTGGTCAAAGTGAGTTGCACAGCTCTTCAACATGGCAATAATGTCTAGCACAGCTCTCTGACTGGATAGTCCATCATTGATTACAAGCTGTAGGGTGTGTGCACTGTAGCTGAAGTCTGGAAGCTCTGCCAGTCTCATACCTTTCACCATGTTTGCCCCACTGTCCCTGATGACCAGCACTACATGTTCTGTGTGGATCTCCCAGTATTCCAACATAGTTAAAAACATCTCTCTGATATAGTTTCCTGTGTGTGATCCAGTCATAGTCTTGACATTCAGCACAACCTGCTTTCTTGTCCAGACATTGTCAATTAAATGTCCAGTAAGGCTCATCAGGGACTCTGTAGTGCCTGACCAGCAGTCAGTTGTGAATGCCATGTGTGGAGCATTCAATGGAGCCAAAAGATTCTTCACTTTCATCACAGCTCTTTCATGTGTTTTACCTAGCATTTCTATGCGGTATAATTTTTCATCTTTGATCCTGTACCGGGGTTCAGCAAGAGTAATCAGCCTCTGAAAACCAACGTTAGACACCACTGTGAATGACTGCTTGTCACGGGCTATCATCTTAATAATTGCTTTATCCATCTTCTTAGGTCTTTGTCCTGCCATTTTGCTTGTTTATTAAAATGTTCTAAGATTGTAGCCTGCGATGTCTGTGACGTGTCTGTATCACTTTTTCCTGGCAAAGAATTTGCGTTTAGCTTTTTTCATCATTGCTTCCTTATGGGCTTTTGGATAGGTGTTCTTAAGGTGAATCCACAGGTTGCTGACCCCACGCTTACATCTTTATCACAAATAAGACACCTTGCTTTCCCTGGTGCCAATTCAATGTAATAGTCCCACACTGGTGCTTTTCTCTGCCATCTGTAAAATGTATATAATCGTACACACACACACACACGCACAGCACTCTGAAGTGACAAGGATACTGAAGAGTCTGCTTAGGAGACACACATATTCTCAACTGTTTGAATAATAAAACTAGAGTTTAAGTAACCTGTGATGAATGTTGAAAACAAAAACTGTCATTTCTATATGCAGGAAATCCTATTTTAATACTGGGCATGGTAAGAATTGACTACCAAAGTGTGAGTCATAATTCCCATGACACCTTACAGCAAAATCTGAAAAGCGGTTCCTTCATTCATTTATTCCATAGGATATTTTTAGATTCACTTCAAATAAGGTCTGTTTCGTGTAGGCTTACACCACCTTGCCAATTTGATAACTGTGTAGATATTCATAGGACAAGGTAACTCTGATCAATATAGGCTAAATATAAGCAAATAAAGTGGGATCCAAAATTACTGGCACCCCTGACTGACAATGCACAAACAATACTTAAAAAATAGAAACAATATAATTAGAGAGACAAACTCAACATGTGAAAAATACTGTACTTTATTAATGTTTCAATGGAACCCACCAAAATAATTTATTGATTTAATTAAAAATCAATGTCCTCCAAATCAAGGTTTCACTATTATTGGCACCCTTAGATGTTATTGTAAATAACATCTACCAAAATTAAACAAGGAATTAAATTTCACTTATTTAAGTTTATCTAAGTGTTTAAGGAACTATATTGAGCCATTACATCACTTCCCTTTTCACTAGTACTAGAGTACAAAAATGAGGTAACACGCATGCAATATCCCTTTGTCATCCAACACCATGAAGAAAAGAAAAGACCTGGCAGTTCAAAAGGGCCAGACGGTCGTAGACCTTCATAAATCTGGTAATGGCTACAAGAAGATCCACAAACGATTGAATATACCACTGAGCACTGTCAGGGCAATTATAAAAAAATTCAAACGATATGGAACAGTCGAAAACCTCACAGGTAGAGGACGCAAATGCATTTTGCCCCCCAGGATAGGGAGGAGGATTGTGAGAGAAGCAACAAAATCCCCAATAATCACTGTGAAAGAATTGCAGGCCTTAGTAGGGTCTTGGGGTCACCAGGTTTAAAAAAGCACCATCAGACGCCACCTCCACAACCACAGGCTCTTTGGAAGGGTTGCCAGAAGAAAGCCCTTTCTGACCCCAAGACACAGACGCAAGCACATCGAGTTTGCAAAACATAATTTCAATTATGATTGGAAGAAAAATTGAACGTTTTGGTCAGATACATATTTATGAAAATATGTTGACAAACGTTACATTATCCTAGTGAGATTTACACGGGTGTCAAAACGCAGAGGCGGTTTAAGCACGAAACACACACCTTATTTGAAGTAGATCAAGACATTCTCTATGGAAGACATGAACGGTAAAATAACGAAGGTACCCCTTTCAAGTTCAGCCGCAAGTTATTATAGGAATTATGACACGTCGACTATTTCTCTCTATACCATTTGTATTTCATATAACTTTGACCATTGGAAGCTCTTATAGGCATTTTAGTATTGCCAGCCTAATTTCGGGAGTTGATAGGCTTGAAGTCATAAACAGCGCTGTGCCTCAAGCATTTTTAAGAGCTGCTGGCAAATGCAGTAAAGTGCTGTTTGAATGAATGCTTACGAGCCTGGTGCTGCCTACCACCGCTCAGTCAGACTGCTCTATCAAATATCAAATGATAGACTTAATTATAATATAATAAACACACAGAAATACGAGCCTTTGGTCATTAAGATGGTCAAATCCAGAAATGATCATTTCTAAAACAAAACATTTCTTTCAGTGAAATACGGAACCGTTACGTGTTTTATTGAATCGTGGCAACACTAAGTCTAAATATTGCTGTTACATTGCATAACCTTCAATGTTATGTCATAATTATGTAAAATGATGTAAAAATCATGGCTCTCTCTAGATATACTGTCCCCGTCCATACAGCCAGCTGGGTTCTCAGTACATTGCGCAGACAGGAATAAATAACTTTCTGGGAAAAAGAAAGGTAGTGGTGTATGTTTCATTACTAACTACCCATGGTATGATTGTGATAACGTACAGAAACTCAAGTCCTTTTGTTCCCCCCGACCTAGAATACCTTACAATGAAATGCCGACCGTATTACCTCCCAAGAGAAATCTCTTCGGTTATAGTCACAACCGTGTATATTTTCCCCCAAGCAGATATCACGATGGCCCTCAAGAAATTACACTGAACTTTGTGCAAACTGGAAACCACATATCCTGAGGCCTCATTTATTGTAGCTGGGGATTTTAACAAAGCAAATTTGAGGAAAACGATACAGAAGCTCTACCAACACATTGACTGTAGTACTCACGCTGGAAAAAGCTTGACCACTGTTACTCCCCCTTCCGGGATACAAGGCCCTCCTCCGTCCTCTTTTCGGCAAATCAGACCACAACTCCATTTTGCTCAAACAGGAATTACCCGTGCTAAGGTCTATTCAACCCTGGTCTGACCAACCGTAATCCGTGCTTTTGATTGTTTTGATCACACGGACTGGGTAATGTTCCGGGTAGCCTCTGAGAATAATATTGACGTATACACGGACATGGTAACTGAGTTCATCAGGAAGTGTATAGGGGATGTTTTTTTCCCACTGTGACTATTAAAACCTACCCAAACCAAAAACCGTGGCTAGATGGCAGCATTTGCGCAAAACTGAAAGCGCAAACCACAGCATTTAACCATGGCAAGGTGACTGGGAATATGGTTCAATACAAACATTGTAGTTATTCCCTCTGTAAGTCAATCAAACAGGCAAAACGTCAGTACAGAGACAAAGTGGAGTCACATTCAATGACTCAGACACATGACGTGTGTGACAGGGTCTACAGACATTCAGGGATTACAAAGAGAAAACCAGCCAAGTCGTGGACACCGACATCTTGCTCCCGGACAAGCTAAACACCTTCTTCGCCCGCTTTGAAGATAACACAGTGCCACCAACGCGTCCCGCTCCCAAGGACTGTGGGCTCTCTTTCTCCATGGCCGATGTGAGTAACCCTCGCAAGGCTGCCGGCCCAGACGGCATCCCTAGCCGCATCCTCAGAGCATACGCTGACCAGCTGGATGGAGTGTTTACGGACATATTCAATCTCTCCCTGTACCAGTCTGCTGTCCCAACTTGCTTCAAGATGTCCACCATTGTTCCTGTACCCAAGAAAGCAGTTACCTGAACTAAATTACTATCGCCACTGTCGTAGAAATTCTAACCAAGTGAGAGAGACTGTGTTATTTCTTCAAAACATTCAAACTTTATTAGTAATTATTCCAATAATGGAGCTGGTAAACAATCACCCGGAGGTGATCGCTGAGTACCCACGAGCAGATTTTGTTTGCAGCTCTTTATAGCAAAGTCCTTCCTCCTGAATTTTCATGACAAACAACAGATGTGTGGAATGGGTCAAGGTGAGGTTTTGCATGTGAGAAAGTAATTTCCCCCAGCCAGATAGCATTTGCTGTGAAGACTAATCCAATTGTATAGAAACCAAGGTTTTGCCCCTAAGACAAGGTTCTTCTTATCAGCTACAGTATCTATACCAGAGCCATCTTCACCCTGGTACCTAATAGTACTCAAACACCAACTCATTCTATGAAATGCAGGCTGTAGGTTTTTAATCATCAAGCCATCATAAATCAATTGCCAGCCCAAGGCCCAGAAGCCCAACTCAGTCCACACAGACGCAAATGAGAGAGTACTGAGAAAAACCTTATTCTGAGAAAAACCTTATTCGATGCGATATGAAACTTTTCAAGGAAGTTATATACGCAGGCAGTTATGAAAGCAAAGGCTAGCTTTTTCAAACAGAAATTTGCATCCTGTAGCACAAACTCCAAAAAGTTCTGGGACACTGTAAAGTCCATGGAGAATAAGAGCACCTCCTCCCAGCTGTCCACTGCACTGAGGCTAGGAAACACTGTCACCACCGATAAATCCACGATAATTGAGAATTTCAATAAGCATTTTACTACAGCTGGCCATGCTTTCCTCCTGGCTACCCCTACCCCGGTCAACAACCCTGCACCCCCCCACAGCAACTTGCCCAAACCTCCTCCATTTCTCCTTCACCCAAATCCAGATAGATGATGTTCTGAAACAGTTGCAAAATCTGGACCCCTACAAATCAGCTGGGCTAGACAATCTGGACCCTCTCTTTCTAAAATTATCCACCAGTATTGTTGCAGCTGCCGCGGTCATCCCCCTCTTCAAAGGGGGAGACACTCTAGACCCAAACGGTTACAGACCTATATCTATCCTACCCTGCCTTTCTAAGGTCTTCGAAAGCCAAGTTAACAAACAGATCACCGATCATTTTGAATCCCACCATACCTTCTCTGCTATGCAATCTGGTTTCCGAGCTGGTCATGGGTGCACCTCAGCCACGCTCAAGGTCCTAAACGATATCATAACTGCCATCAATAAAAGACAATACTGTGCAGCCGTCTTCATCAACCTGGCCAAGGCTTTCGACTCTGTCAATCACCACATTCTTATCGGCAGACTGAACAGCCTTGGTTTCTCAAATGACTGCCTCGCCTGGTTCTCCAACTACTTCTCAGACAGAGTTCAGTGTCAAATCGGAGGGCTTGTTGTCCGTACCTCTGGCAGTCTCTATGGGTATGCCACAGGGTTCAATTCTCGGGCCGGCACTTTTATCTATATACATCAATGATGTCGCTCTTGCAGCTGGTGATTCTCTGATCCACCTCTACGCAGACGACACCATTCTGTATACTTCTGGCCCTTCTTTGGACACTGTGTTAACTAACCTCCAGACGAGCTTCAATGCCATACAACTCTCCTTGTTGTATGGCCTCCAACTGCTCTTAAATGCAAGTAAAACTAAATGCATGATCTTCAACCGATCACTGCCCGCACCTGCCTGCCCGTCCAGCATCACTACTCTGTACGGTTCTGACTTAGAATATGTGGACAATTACAAATACCTAGGCGTCTGGTTAGACTGTAAACTCTCCTTCCAGACTCACATTAAGCATCTCCAATCCAAAATTAAATCGAGAATCGGCTTCCTATTTCACAACAAAGCATCCTTCACTCATGCTGCCAAACATACTCTTGTAAAACTGACTATCCTACCGATCCTTGACTTCGGCGATGTCATTTATAAAATAGTCTCCAACACACTACTCACAAATTGGATGCAGTTTATCACAGTGCCATCCGTTTTGTCACCAAATCCCCATATACTACCCACCACTGCGACCTGTATGCTCTCGTTGGCTGGCCCTCACTTGATATTCGTCGCCAAACCCACTGGCTCCAGGTCATCTATAAGTCTTTGCTAGGTAAAGCCCCTCCTTATCTCAGCTCACTGGTCACCATAGCAGCATCCACCGATTGCACTCACTTCAGCAGGTATATTTGACTGGTCAGCCCCAAAGCCTATTCCTCCTTTGGCAGCCTTTCCTTCCAGTTCTCTGCTGCCAATAACTGGAACGAATTGCAAAAATCACTGAAGCTGGAGACTCATATCTCCCTCACTAACTTTAAGCATCAGCTGTCAGAGCAGCTCATAGATCACTGCACCTGTACATAGTCCATCTGTAAATAGCCCATCCAACTACCTCATCCCCATATTGTTATTTATTTATTTATTTGCTCCTTTGCACCCCAAAATCTGAGGTCTGTTCAACGCTGGTCCGACCAATCTGATTCCACACTCCAAGACTGCTTCCATCACGTGGACTGGGATATATTTCGTATTGCGTCAGACAACAACATTGACGAATACGCTGATTCGGTGAGCGAGTTCATTAGAACGTGCGTTGAAGAAGTCGTTCCCATAGCAACGATTAAAACATTCCCAAACCAGAAACCGTGGATTGATGGCAGCATTCGCGTGAAACTGAAAGCGCGAACCACTGCTTTTAATCAGGGCAAGGTGACCGGAAACATGACCGAATACAAACAGTGTAACTATTCCCTCCGCAAGGCAATCAAACAAGCTAAGCATCAGTATAGAGACAAAGTAGAATCTCAATTCAACGGCTCAGACACAAGAGGTATGTGGCAGGGTCTACAGTCAATCACGGATTACAAAAAGAAAACCAGCCCCGTCACAGACCAGGATGTCTTGCTCCCAGGCAGACTAAATAACTTTTTTGCCCGCTTTGAGGACAATACAGTGCCACTGACACGGCCCGCAACTAAAACATGCGGACTCTCCTTCACTGCAGCCGGCGTGAGGAAAACATTTAAACGTGTCAACCCTCGCAAGGCTGCAGGCTCCAGAAATTCGGCTTGTCACCAAAAGCACTCACAAACTTCTACAGATGCACAATCGAGAGCATCCTGTCGGGCTGTATCACCACCTGGTACGGCAACTGCTCCGCCCACAACCGTAAGGCTCTCCAGAGGGTAGTGAGGTCTGCACAATGCATCACCGGGGGCAAACTACCTGCCCTCCAGGACACCTACACCACCTGATGTCACAGGAAGGCCATAAAGATCATCAAGGACAACAACCACCCGAGCCACTGCCTGTTCACCCCGCTATCATCCAGAAGGCGAGGTCAGTACAGGTGCATCAAAGCTGGGACCGAGAGACTGAAAAACAGTTTCTATCTCAAGGCCATCAGACTGTTAAACAGCCACCACTAACATTGAGTGGCTGCTGCCAACACACTGACTCAACTCCAGCCACTTTAATAATGGGAATTGATGGGAAATGATGCAAAATATATCACTAGCCACTTTAAACAATGCTACCTAATATAATGTTTACATACCCTACATTATTCATCTCATATGTATATGTATATACTGTACTCTATATCATCTACTGCATCTTTATGTAATACATGTATCACTAGCCACTTTAACTATGCCACTTTGTTTACATACTCATCTCATATGTATATACTGCGCTCAATACCATCTACTGTATCTTGCCTATGCCGCTCTGTACCATCACTCATTCATATATCTTTATGTACACATTCTTTATCCCCTTACACTTGTGTCTATAAGGTAGTAGTTTTGGAATTGTTAGCTAGATTACTTGTTGGTTATTACTGCATTGTCGGAACTAGAAGCACAAGCATTTCGCTACACTCGCATTAACATCTGCTAACCATGTGTATGTGACAAATAACATTTGATTTGATTTGATTTGATTTTATACCTACATGTACATACTACCTCAATAAGCCTGACAAACAGGTGTCTGTATATAGCCTTGCCACTCTTTTTTCAAATGTCTTTCTACTGTTGTTTTATTTCTTTACTTACCTACATACACACCTTTTTTTTGGCACCATTGGTTAGAGCCTGTAACTAAGCATTTCACTGTAAGGTCTGTAATACCTGTTGTATTCGGCACACGTGAGAAATACACTTTGATTTTATTTTATTTTATTAATTTGCATAGCAGCATTGTATTCAGTACGTAGATTCAGTACAGATCTATACTAAATTACTTGATGTTATTGACTTCAACAGTTGGTGCAAGAGACTAAGATCACCAACCTATCAGCCCAGAAACTGTATGAGCACCTGGGCTTTGTGAGGGACAAGAAGCTCTTACGGTACTATTTAAATGGAGTATTTAAATGGAGCTCTACAGGCTCAAACTGGCTTTGGTAGTCATTGGCTCTGACTCTGGCTCTGAGACCTCTTCCCCCCCCAGTCTCAGGAAGAAATGTTCTCCCTATAAGGGGAAACATCAAAGCCACAGAAAAGCCAGCAAGATTAGGAAGAAGGAAAATGAGACAGGTACCACAGTTTTCTTTGGTGTATTGGAAGTACTTGTGGCATTATAGTGGCCAGTGGAAATTAACAGAAAATGACCACACCCTAGCTCTTGACCTGTACTAAACTAGAGCTATGACAAACAAAACAACAGCTTGCTTCTGTCCTTGTTTCTTAGAATACTGAAAACATGGCACAAGGAGAGTAAGACTACACAAACTGAATCTTCATCATAAACCCTTTATAAGGGCTATATACAGTAGCCGAGATGCTTCAGAAATCATTGGAAAAGTGGACACCTCTCACTCAATTCAAGAATGAAATGCACCTGAACCTGCTCTTGTTGTGTGTTCAACATTGTGGACCCAGGTGTTTGGTAGCTGGACAGTTCTACTTTGTCTCTCTAGTACTGCTAAGAGCTTCAATCTGGGCTTCATTGAGGTGGAGAGGAGTGTTGCAATAAGCAATTTACTGTTGTAATGGTAAAAGGAGACCTGAAGTGCAATAGATCATTTCAATGTTGAAGGGAACTAGGGAACATAAGAGATCTTCTTCTGTGTGCTTCTCACAAAACAAAATTCATTTTTTTCTTCTTTGAAGCTTGATCAAATGGCCATTGAGGGAACACATTTTTCCATTAAGATTAAGCATTGAAATTGATGAGTCTTTGGGTCCTTGAAAAAATATATAAAAATACCATCCCACTGGGCACAGACATCAGTTCAAAGTGTAGCTTTGACTTACATTTGGTTGAAAACATTAATATATATCACCATGTCATTGGATTTAGGTTAAAAGTTGTTATTTTGATGACTTTGCGAATTCAATCAGTTTTCCACGTTGATTCAACATCATCACATTGATTTTGTTGGTTGAAATGACATGGAAACAACGTTGATTCAACCAGTTTTTGCCCAGTGAGAGGTATTAATCATAATAATGAAATAAGATTGAAAACTAACAAATAGATGAAAGCCACTTTGGTTCCTTGCAGAGTATTGTATTTTTTAACTAGGCAAGTCAGTTAACAACAAATTCTTATTTACAATGACAGTGGGCTAACTGCTTTATTCAAGGGCAGAATGACAGATTTTTACCTTGTCAGCACAGAGATTTGATCCAACAACCTTTCAGTTACTGGCCCAACACTCAAACCACTAGGCTACCTCCCACCCTTAAATCTCAATACCATGTAATCCTAAGACTTATTTAATATTGAAAAGAAAACAATCTCTCTCTGAAGATGACACAAGACAAATGTATTCTTTTGAATGTGCTTTCTCACCTTGTGAACATTACACTGGTGTTGCAATACGCACGTTAGTCCTTTCCACACCTGGATTATCACTATCATCCCTAGAGGGCGCCCCATGCTGGGCCTTCAAACATATTGGAATAAGAGACTGACGCACTGTCACAAACACATTTATTTGTTATGGAAAACGGAATGGTTCCCACAATGAGACTTATTTTAACCACAGTGACAAAATGATCAAATATCTGGTGAGAGAGAACAGCTCTACACAGAAGCAGCAAAACATATATTTTATCATGGTAAGGATGCCAGCTGCTATTCACAATCCTATTAATACATTCAGGTGATCGTTTAACACTGGTGGTGGACACATTTTCTGAAATACTTTGGTTATGAAGAAAAAGTATGTGAACTCTTTGGAATTACCTGGATTTCTGCATAAATTAGTTATGAAATTTGATCTGATCTTCATCTTAGTCACAACAATAGACAAACACAGTGTGTTTAAACTAATAACACACAAATTATTGTATTTTTCTTGTCTGTATTGAATACATAATTTAAACATTCACAGTGTAGGTTGGAAAAAGTATGTGAACCCCTAGGCTAATGACTTTTCCAAAAGCTAGTTGGAGTCAAAGGTCAGTTAACCTTGAGTCCAATCAGTGAGACGAGATTGGAGATGTTGATTAGAGCTGCCCTGCCCTATAAAAAATACTCATAAAATTTGAGTTTGCTATTCACAAGCAGCATTACCTGATGTGAACCACGCCTCGAACAAAAGAGATCTCAGAAGACTTAAGATTAAGAATCGTTGCATAAAGCTGGAAAGGGTTACAGAAGTATCTCTAAAAGCCTTGATGTTCATCAGTCCACGTTAAGACAAATTGTCTATAAATAGAGAAAGTTCAGCACTGTTGCTACTCCCTAGGAGTGGCCGTCCTGCAAAGATGACTGCAAGAGCACAGTGCAGAATACTCAATGTTAAGAAGAATCCTAGAGTGTCAGCTAAAGACTTACAGAAATCTCTGGAACATGTTAACATCTCTGTTGACGAGTCTACAATACGTAAAACAATAAACAAGAATGGTGTTCATGGGAGGACACCACGGAAGAAGCCACTGCTGTCCAAAAAAAACATTGCTGTACGTCTGAAGTTTTAAAAAGAGCACCTGGATGTTCCACAGCTCTACTGGCAAAATATTCTGTGGACCGATGAAACTACAGTTGTGTTGTTTGGAAGGAACACACAACACTTTGTGTGGAGAAAAAAAGGCACAGTACCACAACATCAAAACTTCATCCCAACTGTAAAATATGGTGGAGGGAGCATTGTGGTTTGGGGCTGCTTTGATGCCTCAGGGCCTGGACAGCTTGCTATCATCGACAGAAAAATGAATTCCCAAGTTTATCAAGACATTTTGCAATAGAATGTTAGGCTATCTGTCTGCCAATTGAAGCTCAACAGATGTTGGGTGATGATTCAGGACAACAACTCAAAACACATAAGTAAATCAACAACAGAAGAAAATACACCTTCTGGAGTATCCCAGTCAGTCCTGACCTCACCCTGATTTAAATGCTATGGCAAGACCTCGAGAGCGGTTCACACCAGACATCCTAAGAATATTGCTGAACTGAAACAGTGTTGTTAAGATTAATGGTTCAAAATTCCTCCTGACCGTTGTGCAGGTCTGATCCGCAACTACAGAAAATGTTTGGTTGAGTTTATTGCTGCCAAAGGAGGGTCAACCAGTTATTAAATCCAAGGGTTCACATACTTTCCCCACCCTACTCTGTGAATGTTAACGCTGTGTTCAATAAAGACATGAAAACATATAATTGTTTGTGTATTATTAGTTTAAGCAGACTGTGTTTGTTTATTGTTGTGACTTAGATGGGGCCAGTAATCGAAAGGTTGCTGGATCGAATCTCCGAGCTGACAAAGTAAAAATCTGTTGTTCTGCCCCTGAACACTGTTCCAGGTAGGCCGTCACTGTAAATAAGAATTTGTTCTTAACTGACTTGCCTAGTTAAATAAAGGTTACATGTTTATTTTTTAAAGATCAGATCAAATTTTATGACCAATTTATGCAGAAATCCTGGTAATTCCAAAGGATTCACATTTTCTTGCCACTGTAATTGATAACAAACCAACATTTAACTTTGCCATGCGATCATACAGTAAAATGCAAACATTTTACCAAATAAATTAGATACAATTTCAGCTTTTTCTAAATAAATTGTCCATGAAAAGTTAATTAGCATTTTGCAACATGAGATTGGAGATCCAGTTTAGTCCAGATTACTAAACCTCATAAACAGCTCCTAGTCCCGTTCAGGTTCCCAAATCACGCTCTCCACATGATATAGCCCACTGGGCACAGACGTCAATTCAACGTCTATTACATGATGGTTCAACGTAATTTCATTGAAATGATGTGGAACAACGTTGATTCAACCAAAGTCCCACCTCTGCCAGTCTATCAGAGGCCTGGGCCTCATGTCCCACCTACTAGCCCTCTCACTA
This sequence comes from Oncorhynchus mykiss, assembly GCF_013265735.2. NCBI lineage: Eukaryota > Metazoa > Chordata > Actinopteri > Salmoniformes > Salmonidae > Oncorhynchus > Oncorhynchus mykiss. The sequence goes on from NC_048583.1 coordinate 42,185,553, forward strand.
TCCCCTAAAGAGTTCAAGTGTTTGGGAACTGGATCTCCTTGTTTCTCTGTCTTCCAGTCCAGCATCCAAGGTAAGGTTTTCCTCAAAGTCGGTCCACCATGTATCCCTTTGCTGCTTGGTGCTCCAACTATAGAGGCCAAGAGAGAAAGACAATAATACAAGTACACCATTTATCTATGGACTGTATGCGTCAGTTAGAACATGTTCAAGTTGGTGGGGGTGGTACAAAATGTCTCCAGTCTCACAATTATCTGTATAGAAGATCCTCTCGTGCTCCCGCTGTTCTCTGACTTGTCTCTGGTGGGCTCTCTGTCTCTGCTGGGCCTGTTGACTGAGGACCATCTGTGCCTCCAGGAGACCTCCCTATCCAGCACAACCCAACCCACACAGCCAGAAAGACCACACCATTCATGGGTCAGCAACAAATGGTTGTTTGAAATATAATATAGTCACATGCCATGTTATACACATAATGCACCAACGATATGTTACAGATAATTCACCCAAAATATGCGCTAGAAAAAAATTGGATCTCTAGATCATGCCCTAAGCAATAATTGTATTTTTTTACCTTTATTTAACTAAGCAAGTCAGTTAAGAACAAATTCTTATTTTCAATGACGGCCTAGGAACAGTGGGTTAACTGCCTGTTTAGGTGCAGAACGACAGATTTGTACCATGTCAGCTTGGGGATTTGAACTTGCAACCTCTACAGTTGCTAGTCCATCACTCTAACCACTAGGCTACCCTGCCACCCCTGCAACCTCTCGGTTGCTAGTCCAACACTCTAACCACTAGGCTACCCTGCCACCCCAATGAGTGTATGTCCACATACATGCTTGTGTGTGTTTGCATGGTCGTGGGGATTTTCTTGTTCCCCGTACCCTGCAAGAGCATCCCATTGAGGGCCAGTCATGGCTGTGGCCCACCCCACCAGCACTGCAGTCGGGCCCACTGGAACAGGAAGGGCCCGGGCTGGCAGCTCCCCAGCGCTCTCTCTCTCTCTCTCTCTCTCTCTCTCTCAGACCAAGCACAGTGCTATCTTGCTACACACGTACATTTCCTCTTATAACAACTGAGTAACTTAAGCATGTTAATCCATTACAGTATCTATCTGCACCTGCGGCAGGCGGCCGGTGCCACCGTGTGCCCCCTGGCTGGGTGTAGAAAAGTGGAGGACACCCCCATCTCTCCGGTCCCTGCCCTGTGACAATAGAGAACAAATCAAACTGAAGCATAAGGCCATTTAAACAGATTCAAAATTGACACTATACTGAAATGCAATTTACCTCACATAGAGATAGGAAAATAACAAAATAGGAATTTAGTAACAGTTGAACAAGAATGCTAGTAATAGTTTGTAGTACAATTTTAGTGAAACCTTACTGTTCTGACCTGTAGTCTCCGTGGTGGCTGAGGATGAATGATGCTTGGACCCCAAATGTTGATTTGACTTTGTGGGAGGCTGCTTGATACATATGATGATACTTACACACACACACGCACATGCACACATATACACACAATACAGTTCATCCTTCATGAGGATGACAGCAACATTTTGAATAATGTTCTGCTTGTATACCAACCTGTAGATAGCGGTGGGAAGGTTGCAGGGTTTTCCAGTTTCAGTGGGGGCAGCTGGGTAGTCCTCCTATGTCCCAGCGGCTCATGTTGATGCTCCAGTGGGGTTGGTATGGCAGGGATGGTCCAATGTGAAGTGGGATGACTGGCCTGCTGGTCCAGGTCTCCCTCTGTCTGACTGTGACACGGGGCCACCTGACTGAGCCTGGACCTGGAGCCTGTAGAGCCCATACTCCACTACTAGTCCTCTGCTATGGCCGTCAGGCTGCTATGCTATGCTAGGCTTTTGCTTTTAGTCTGTTGGTCAGCCAAGCAGGAATTTGGGTGTGTTAATAAATTACCTTTAGTGTTGAAATCAGAGGAACTTGTCTCATCTCACTTGTTTTAGAGTCCTCCGCTCAGGCTCTTTCATTCGCTTGGCTGTATGTGGTGCGGCATGCTCCGCCACGGCTGCTACGGATCTTGATATACTGTAGTTGACTTTTCTTTCTTGATAAATTAGCATAGCCCTTTAGTATGATACCATTAATTACATAATAACTTTATTTGCTCGTTGTGGTGGCATACCTCTCAGATATCCATTTGTCATCTATAGCTATCAATCAAAGTGGGCTTCATATCCTCCCATTGGAAAAATGAGCATTTCCCCTCTGAAACCACCTCTCTGTATGTTGCAACTGTACAAGTGCAGTAGCCAGTTTTAGTTGTGGTTAACATGGAAGGTGTGTGCAACCCCCCTGTCTTTATACTTTTTCATTATAATGAGCTGTGTTTCTATGGAAACTCTCCCTACAGGTTACTTTGTAACTCCAAGTTAATGCTTGAAAGACCCTGTTCTTTTTTCGAGCCCCATACCTCCTCCCCTCCCCGTTCCAAACTGCCCAGGCATGGGTAGAGAATCAGAGACAGAGCTGCCTCATCAACATACACTCTACTTTCCCAGAATTCCGTTTTCAACAAGGAAGTCATCAACAGCAGGAAATAAGGGTCAAAGTTGGAGCATGACTTTTCCAAAAATGAGGAAGTTCAGACTACTTGCATAACATGGAGATGTTTCCTTCTCTCCCGTCTCAGTGTGTGGATTTGTAAATATATCAGTGATGAGGGGTTTAAAGCCCTCCCTACATTCCTCCTACTCCTCTTTTCTCGCTCGTTTGCTTTAATGAGGCAGCAGCCACAACAGTCTGTGTCTGTGAATCTGTCACTTCAGCAAATGCTTCATTAGAGGGCATGTCTCACTGACAGTACACCAGCCATCACAGCACTGACTGGGGACTGAGCTCTGTGTATCAGCCTCAGAGGAGAACAGCTCCAACAAACACACTCCACTTCGTCTCCAGGAATAAAGCAATTCAAGCGCCCTGAAATGAATTTAAGATTAAGTTGTTCCGTCTTTCATATTGGTTTCATTGTATTTCTATCACAGTGAAAGGCTGCTGTTCTTACTGCTCCTCTGTCACTGTCTGGTTGTGGAGGACCTGCGAGATGCTACCTTCACGTGAATCAGTGCTAGGTTGCTGCTGGGCTATAAAAGCCTTTATCCCGTAATTACCAGAGATATCTATGAAAGTGAGCAGGGGGAGCAGAGAGAGGAAAGATGGAGAGCATTCAGGAGAGCCTGTCACACAGAGCATGCAGGAGAGTCTGTCATCTCCTCACAATTCATTTAAATACATTATTACTAAGAATGGATGAATCCCACTCTCCATATCGCTGGATATGTTTGAAACTGCAGAAGAATCAGGGCAGAAGACAAACCTTACTGGTTGTGACAGATGGCATTAAGTGTGGTTCACAGCCTTCTAAAGCTCATAATAAAAAGTACTGGTATAGTTGATCTGAAGAAGGCAATATATTCTCAGGCCTTTGTGAGCAGATCTACTGAGCAGTTAGTTAAACATATAAACATGAACCTGCTGTCTGTGTGCCGCGTGCAGAAGAGATGTGATAGGAGGATCTGAAGGCCGTGCCTGTATGGAGAGAGAGACTTCAGAAGCTCTGCCAGGAGCCCCTGTCCAATGTGAACCTGATCGACTTCTCTGGCAATTGATATCTGAAATATCAATTTATAGCCATCTCAATCATTTTCATGTTTTGATGTGCTTAGGAGTTTATAAGACAATCTGAGCTGATAGGCACCAATAACAAGAAGCTATTGGTCTTTTTATAATATTTTATTAAAAAAGAAAAAGAGCCTGTACATTAAGCGGATACAGTGCCCTCAGAAAGTATTCATACCCCTTGACTTGTTCCACATTTTGTTGTGTTTCAGCCTGAATTCAAAATGCATTAAATATATGTTTTCTCTCACCCATCTACACACAATACCCCATAATGACAAAGTGAAAACCTATTTTTTTAGAAATCTTTGAAAATGTATTGAAAATGAAATACAGAAATATCTTATTTACAGAAGTATTTACAGCCCTGAGGCAATACTTTGTAGAAGCATATTTGGAAGTGATTACAGCTGTGAGTCTTTCTGGGTAAGTCTCTAAGAGCTTTCCACACCCATTATTCTTCTCAAAATTCTTCAAGTTCTGTCAAATTGGTTATTGATCATTGCTTGACAACCATTTTCATGTCTTGTCATAGATTTCCAAGTAGATTTTAGTGAAAACTGTAACTCGACCACTCAGGAACTGTCTTCTTGGTAATCAAGTGCAGTGTAGATTTGGCCTTGTGTTTAGGTCATTGTCCTGCTGAAAGGTGAATTCATCTCCCAGTGTCTGGTGAAAAGCAGACTGATTCAGGTTTTCCTCTAGGATTCTCCTGTGCTTTGCTCAATTCCATTTACTTTTTATCCTGGAAAACTCCCCAGTCCTTAACAATTGCAAGCATACCCATAACATGATGCAGCCACCACTTGAAAATATGGAGCGTGGTAGTCAGTTGTGTGTTGCATTGGATTTGCCCCAAACATAACACGTTGTATTCAGGACAAAAAGTGAATTGCTTTGACACATGCTTTTGCAGTATAACTTTAGTGCCCTGTTGCAAACAGGATGCATGTTTTGGAATATTTATATTATTTTAACTCTGTCAATTAGATTAGTATTGTGGAGTAACTAAAACGTTTTTGATCCTTCCTCAGTTTTCTCCTATCACGGCCATTAAACTTTGTAACGGTTTTAAAGTCACTATTGGCCTCATGATGAAATCCCTAAGCTGTTTCCTTCCTCTCTGACAACTGAGTTAGGAAGGACATCTGTATCTTTATAGTGGCTGGGTGTATTGATACACCATCCAAAGTCTAATGAATAACTTCATTATCACAGGGATATTCACCCATCTACCTTCTTTTCGAGCAATTGGAAAGCCTCCCTGGTCTTTGTGGTTGAATCTGTGTTTGAAATTCAGTGCTCGACAGAGGGAACTTACAGATAATTGTATGTGTGAGGTACAGATATTAGGTAGTCTTTAAAAAAATAATGTTAAACACTATTATTGCACAAAGAGTGAGACCATGCAACTTATTTTGTGACTTGTTTAAGCACACTTTTACTCCTGAACTTATTTAGGTTTGCCATAACAAAGGGGTTGAATACTTATTGACTCAAGACATTTCAGCTTTTCATTTTCAATTCATTTGTAAATTTAAAAAACAAAAAAAACATAATTCCACTTTGACATTATGGAGTATTGTGTGTAGGCTCGTGACAAAAACATCTAAATGTAATTATAATCAGGGTGCAACACGAAATGTGGGAAAAAAACACTTTCTAAAGGAACTGTATTTCCCAACCCATTCCTGTACATAATTCTATATAAGAAGTAAAATGTAAATACTATACTGATACACCTCTGAGTAAATTCAATAAATACATATAAGATTGAGCCAAACTGGCCCATTCCATATTTATATTCACAGAATACAGTCCGTGTAGCAGGTTCAAGGTTGAGCTTACGTGGTCTAGGCTAGTGTTTCCCAACTCCGGTCCTTCAGTGCCCCCAACAGCACATATTTTTGTTGTAGCCTCGGATAAAAACAACTGATACAATTTGGCAAGTGCTAGATGATTAGATGTGCTTGTCCGGGGTCACAACAAAAATATGTACTGTGGGGGTATTGGAGGACCAAAGTTGAGAAACACTGGTCTAGGGGCATGTGACGGGCAAAACTGGGCGTGGCAAGGAATTCAAGAAAGTAAATAACACTTTCCAACTTTCTGCTCACCAAACTCAGCAGTAAATGTTCTATTTTCACTCCCCAGTAGTTCCTGGGGAAAGTGACAGAACTGTGATAGTTTCTCTCAGTGAGAGTTACACATCCTGTTCTCCTGATTTTGGACTTCCTGGTCTGTAAGTCAGCACCAGAGTCATCTCGCCACGCTTCCCAGATGGGACATGTAGAAACGTGTGAGAATGGGGGTTGGTGATGGGACGGGGCAGTGGAGGATCATGGGATCATGCCATAGGGATTGAGACTGTGCCATTGGCTCGGCTGCGGCTGCGCGTGTGGATGCTGGACTCGGTCAGCTCCTCGCCATGCTCCTCAGACTTCTTGTCTGCGAAGGCGGCGAGGAAGCGCAGAGTGACGGAGTCCCACTCCTCAGGAAGCAGCAGCAGCAGGAAGCCCAGGCAGATGATGCAGGTGGCAGCCAGACGCACCACACTGAAGATAACCTCATGTTTCAACACATCTACCGCTACGAATGGGAGGGAGAGGGGGGAGAGGGGAGAGGGGGGGGGGGGAGAGGGAGGAAAGGAGGGGAAGGAGGTAGGGGGTACAGAGAGAGAGATGTTTTGATTAATTAAGTAGAAGTGAGGTATAAGAAGAGAGAGCGAGAAGAAGATGTTCTGATTAATTACATAAAGTAACAAACCACAGGACACAGGTGGGAGGACAAACTGAACTGCAGGGGGAGATAAAAGTAGCTAACAATGCGGCTTACAATCAGCACAAGATTGCAAACGTTTCCTCTCTGCTCTATTGGCCTACAGTCTTAGAAAACAATGTGCTATCTAGAACCAAACAGGGTTCTTCAGCTGTCCCTGTAGGATCAGTTGTAGATAGAACTCTTTTGGGTTCCATGTAGAACCCTTTCCACAGAGGGTTCTAAATGGAACCCAAAATAGTTCTACCTGAAACCAAAAAGGGTTCTACCTGGAACAAAAAAGGGTTCTCCTATGGGGACAGCCACAGAAACCTTTTTTCTAAGAGTGTAGACCCCTGCCCCGCATAGCTGTCGTAACCCACTGACCTTCATACAGGCCTCTGTGGTTGAGGAAAATAACTAGTCTGCAGGCATTTATTGTTGCCTTAGAAACCTAATCCACCTTAGTGAGGGATAGTTGCTGCGTCTGTGTGAAGGCACATTGATGATTGGGTTTCCGAGGTGAGAGAGTCAGACTTGCTGTGTAATCTGTTTGCTGTGGGGGCCTAAAGTGCTGACCTCTGGATACAATACCTCTGCATGCACTAGAATAAATAGGCCTAAACACAGATTTCAGAGATGATACAGACATTGAACATTTCCACATTATAAAGATGAAGAAAAGAGCCAGTCTGTTTATTAACAAAAGTCAATGTCAGTTTAAACTTTACTTCACCCACACACGGATGCACGTACACACGCACACACACACACACAGACACATACCTGCATTGCCGGGCACACTGAGCAGTGTCCCTATAGAGATGAGGATGGGGTAGGTAAGCACCACACCAACATTAACCAGGATATTGAACACTGGAAGAGAAATGAGAATGTTAACCAAAATATCTTTCCTGTACGCGTGTGTGTGTCCCATAGTTGTGTCCACTCACCAAGCCAGAGCCCAGCCAGGCCACACAGGTATCCCCAGGGCAGTGAGGACAGAGAGCCCCAGTGCTCCACTTTGGTGAAGTAGAGGATGAGGGGGATGAAGGAGATGAAGATGAGATTGAAGACACCCATGGTGGAGAGGAAGTGAGCCACCTCACCCAGGCTGGCACTGCCCAGGAACATCTTAAACAGCACCTGCAGCAGAGGAAACAATGTCCAGGTATGTTATACTGATGGCACTTTTTGTAAAACTAATTGAGAATACTAAGTATTTCAGTAAACAGACACATGCTTATTAAACAAACCTTGTAGAGAGCCGATGTGGAGGCAGAGCCCACAGCCAAGGCCACACCTATGATGGAGTCCCCATGGAAACCATCTGCGTATGCCATCATGACAATGCCTGTGATGGCCATTATGGCTGCCACAATCTGCAGGTAGGGATGAGGGAAGTAAACCAATCAACCTTAATACTTGTGCCTACTGTCCCACTCCCCTGTATGATTTGTTAGATAGCTGTGTGACCAAGCCCAAGGAAGTAATAGTAGTGGTAGAGTACTGACCCGTACACCCATGAAGCGGTCCTTCAGGACGATCCATGACAGCAGGAAGACGAAGGCCTTGTGGCAGCAGTAGAGGGCTGAGACGTCAGTGGCAGTCAGCTTCCTCAGGGCCAGCAGGTACAGGTAGTTAGTCAGGGTCCACAGGATGGAGAAGGGGGCTGTCCTCTTCAGGAACAGCTTGAGTGTCATCCCATCTTCCCCGAAAAGCCTGCTGCATTCTCTGACGAATAGAATTACAGAAAGGAAATGAGGGATAAAGGAATGGGAGAGGCTATTTACTTCTCAAAATTGTTGTTTTTGGTAAGAGCACTTATCAAAGGAATTAGTTCTAGGTCTATTCCCATGAGGAAATGTAAGAGTGGGAATCCAAAAACTTTGGATGGAAGTCAAAACTGTTCGGGTAAATTTGATCATTTTTGTTTGTTTTTCCGGCTGAGAGGCAACGCTTCATTGAAATATGCAGACATCACCATTACTACAATGGCCATTTCTCCTGGTTGCGGTCAATATTCCCATTCACACGCCTGAGTGCCAATGGTAATTAGAGGAGGGATGTGTCATATAAACAGCGTCTCACTGAGCACTGGGGGAGATTAAAGCCACTGAATACTGAACAAACAGCATCGTACAAATCTGATAACTACTGTAGCTCCGGTAAACACTTCCGGGTGTCACCACTGATTCAATACACTCCATATAGTCTATGGAGCATATGGCTTCTCAAAGAGAAATACATGTATTATCCCTTCCCCACTGTCATAAGAAATCACCTGAATTTCTGTATAGGCGTTTGCTTGTCCCGGGTGGTGACCACATGGCCTCCGTAGTAGAGAGGGAAGAGGAGGATGTTCCAGTTGGTGCTGAACCAGGAGACGAAGAAGGGGCAGGAGAAGGACTTGAAGGTGAGCTGGACCAGCTGAGTGGTGCCCACCCAGGAGGAGGACACACATAGGACCAATAGGAGGCCCCCCAGCACCTTCAGCACTGTGTTAGCACACGTCTGGTACGATGTCCCCTCTCCACTGGCCTCGCTGCCTGGGGTGTCTGCACGAGACTCAGAACCCTCCTCTCCTGTGGGGGGAAAGCACATGCTGTTGAACTATGTAGGGAATAGGGTTACACCTATGGGCGTAGGTGTGTCTGAAGAGTAAACACTTCAGCACCACGGACAGTGGAACTGGCTTCAGTACAACGGACAGTGGAACTGGCTTCAGCACCAACAACAGTTGAATGGCTTTAGAACCATGGACAGTTTGTGGTTGTTGATGACAGTACACAACTAGTACATGTGTACCACTTGAGTAGCCATTGGCATGAGAGATTAATGACATGCAATTGTGTAATTCAGCAGTGGCTGACCCTCTTTCCATCAACAGACAATCAATTTGAATGTTCAGTTTTCACAATAAAACACTTCAGAATACAGGTGATGTGGGATAGTTTTCACAAATACATTTAAAGTGGATTGTTCCATTGTTCTCAATGGGTTCCATGCTCCATTCTTTGACACTATCCTGGCTGCCTCGCTGAGGTAAGTAAGCAAGAATTGATCATTCATCCTTAGTGAGCAGTAAATCCCCCAGATTGAATAACCTTAGCATAGTGGTTGCTGGTTGCCGATGTCAGAAATAGCACCATGAAGTCACGTGGATACAGTCCTAACATAGTCATGTAGTCATATGCGTACAGAAACCTGATGCCCCAAAACAACTATCCACAATATGTATGTGTCAGCCCAATCACGTGACATCCATCCACCTCTCTAAAGAAACTACAGGATTACAAGAGGTCTGACTATTGAGGAATGAGACTTTTCAAAAACACCTTTACAGCACTGAGCAAGATCTTCCACTAGGACTTTCCCTTGTGGACATAGCAGGGCAACTACGGCAGACTGCTGACATCTTTACAACCGCAAGAAAACATTGTTAAAAGGTTAGCAGACTGGCCTTTTTGTTTTTGCTTGCGACTGTAAAGAGAATAGATTAGCAAAGCTCTGAGTGTGCATTTATGTGTTCAGTGGCTTCAGTGCAAACTGAGTGGTTTTTGGACTGGTGCAGTGTGCGCAGGGAGACTGGGAGCAGGGAGAACCCTAAATCTAACTGTGAGCACACACATCACACCCACTACAACAGACAACCAGGAATTGAGAACAGAAATGTAAGGAATTATATTGAATGCATTAATGGATTGTGGGACTGAATGCCTTATGGGTCATTGCTTACTTGCTGTAGTGTGTGTGTGTGTGTCACTGAGATGATGTGAGGGTGTTTCCGGAGAGAGCTAAGATCCGTTATATAACCCTCCAGAGCATGATCAATTTACACCAGGGCAGGAATAAAATATGACATGTGCTGGGTGTTTGCTGCTCGCTTTCAGCTTGCTGGTTCAGCACTATGGGCTCAGCCCAGCCATTTCCACCATGGCTATAGACATTACATTACAATAGAGCAGGAAGCAGCAGCCTCTCTCGCTCTCTGAGGAGGAGCATTATCAGTGCTCAAAGCAATATGAGTACAATCAGTGCCTCAAAGTTATCCAATAAACCCCCTAACGTGCACCACTAGGCATCGACCCCCTGCTCCCAGAGAGAAAACAAACTGTTGGTTCAGAGCAGTCTCCCCCCCCCCAAAAAAAAAAAATCTAATCAAAACTATAAAAGTGGCACTAAGATTCATACCTTGACTCTTCCCCCTAGGTTCTCTAAAACAGAAAGCAGAGTGTAATGGAATATGTATGAGATGGAACTCTTTCAAATCCATTTGATTGAAAGAGAACAAGGGTAACATTAATTGCTGGCTTAAAATGTCATAGATGCTTAAGAGTGTGTGTGCTGGGTTCTGTAAAACTTGAACGCCTTAGAAGTAAGAGAAAAGACTTCAGCAGCACATCCAGAATGATAATATCCTTGATACCCAAGACACTTCATGCTCTCTGACCCAAACTTATAATAATGCTGCTATTCAGTACCCACGCTAAGGTGTTGGCAGAAACTTCATGATGACAAACCTAACAGTAACAGCATTGAAAAGCATTCATACACCTACAGTTCCTACATTATATTAGGTGAGCATTGCATCTCTCCGAAAAGTGCCTTTCCATAGGAAGGAAAAGATAATGCTGGCCAAACACACATTATGAAGACAGACAGTGCATGAGAATCAGTTCCACAAATTATGAAGACAGACAGTGCATGAGAATCAGTTCCACACATTATGAAGACAGACAGTGCATGATAATCAGTTCCACACATTATGAAGACAGACAGTGCATGATAATCAGTTCCACACAATATGAAGACAGACAGTGCATGATAATCAGTTCCACACAATATGAAGACAGACAGTGCATGATAATCAGTTCCACACATTATGAAGACAGACAGTGCATGATAATCAGTTCCACACATTATGAAGACAGACAATGCATGATAATCAGTTCCACACAATATGAAGACAGACAGTGCATGAAAATCAGTTCCAGTCTATGTTGTTTGACTTATTTATTTAAAAGGATTTTGATAGGGAAACTGTATCTCTGTCACACTGAGGTTACTGTGACAACTTTCACTGGCATTTGGAACTCTGGCAATTTGGCTTGGGAACAAGGCGTACAGTGCAGAGTTTTATATTGGATGCAAATGTCATCTCCAATACATCCATGAAATGAAAAACTTTAAAAAAAAACTTTATAAAAATCAATTAGTATGCCTTAAAACTAAAGATTGATGACGTGTTTTATCGCACTTTGTCCCAGATGGGGACAGACAGATAGACCTTAAGTGGAGAAAGGGAGACAATCAAGATTTGCATGGTTTAAAAGCAGAAGTAACATCATAGGATGTAGATATTGTACGCTAAGCTGCATTTTCTTGTCCTCTTCCCATTGACCATTCAAAGACCATGCCCATACTGACAGGACATAATTCACTGTACAGTACTGTCGTGGGTGCTGGGTGCAGAGAGTGACAAATTGTAGGCTTGTTAGCATCCTGTTTCCCCAGGCAAAAGCACCACGCTCTGATCCATTGCCAGGATGTGGATATTAAAACAAAACTATCATTCCACATTCCACCTCATTAATACTGAATTATTCGCTACATTTGAGCTCCTGTAACAGACTGCAACATTTCCTGCTGATGGTGCTATAAAACGTTAGACTACAATACAGTATGGCACAGCAAATAATAGCATAACAAAAACTAAGGTATCTCAAACACTGTAGTTCGGACATCTGAGAGCGTCATATGGCTGAGGTCTTGCAAAGGACAGGAATATCTCTACGCACTGCTGCTTAGTAGGCCTTTACCTAGTAGCTACCTATATACAGCTGTACTGTATTAAGCCCCAAGCTATGATTTGAGATGACTCATAAGAAAAGGTGTGAAATACAAACTCCCATTAAGAGAAGATATACAGGATATGCTGACAACGTGACGCAGTGCCCCTGCGTGGACCTCACATTCCAATCCATGACAGAGGAAGGGTGGTGGAGACAGTGATGGACAAACCAGTGCTGAATATAATACATGACTAGTAGTTCACATTAATGTTCCTATATGGCCTGCAGGGGTATACAGAGGTCAGGCAATGCATCTAGTCCATACCAGGTGAGAATAAAATGCATGGTTTAATTGAGGATTAATATTAAGAGTATATTTAGTTCATCTCTGCAAAATAGATAGAAAGACAATGGATATGGACCTTAAAGCCTTAGAGACGGGACGGTGTATGGCTGTGGAGAGAACTGTACCATTTAAAGGACTTGGTACCCATGTCCCTCTCAAAACTAAACACATGCAAGACAAGTAAGTAAGAAGGAACAGATGTGAGAACAGCCAAACCATCAGCCTGTTTGGGCATGGAAACATCAGCAGTAAGGCACCAAGTACAACTTGAACACAACTAAACATATGCTGTGATCTAAGAGTCCCTGTCGATACATTCTGTATCCCCTCTCAAAGAACGGGGAAGAGCAAAGGCATGAATGTTTCTCATAGTTATGTAATACAGTCATTCAAGTGAAAGTATTTAAATAATCATAACAGTTGATTTGTAATATAAGCATTCATCTGATTGTGTATGATCTTGAATAATCACAAGATAATGAAGAACATTTTAGTCTACTTGATAACTATATTTTCAAGCCCTTGTGACATTTCATAGACTTAATGAGGAGCCTAGTATACACTATTCTGTAGAGGGCACATAATGTGCTCTTTACATAATCATAGAAAGCCCAGAGCATAAAATTATACTAAGACTGGACACATCCAAATTTGTTTTAGCTACCTTAACTATCTCCCCCCCCCCTTTCTCTTTCTTTCTCAACCTCATATTCTGCCCTTTGGGGTTGATTTTAATGAACAATGTAATGACCACATTACACCAAAGCCTATACACAGACATTAATATGGGAAAACAGCAAACCTGCCATAGCTGTTTAGCCATAAGCATTAACAATGCACAAAGATCTGGTAATCTCTCCACTCATATCCCTGCTCTTATAGAAGAGTTTCCAATGCTGCCCATCTTAGACACACAGATACGCACACATACGCAAAACACACAAACGTACACACACGTCCCAGACATGGCGCTTAGGGCCAGACTCCCCCGTCCCCTACCCCCAGTCTGGAGTCTTTACCTTCGGAGATGGGGCAGGTGAGGACCTGGGAGCTGTAGGAGCTGAGAGGAGCCACTCTGGCCGAGTGCTTCTTCATCCTCCACTAGAGGCAGAGCCAACAGTCCCTCCCTGGGATGTGTGTGTGTCTGTCTGCCTGCCTGGACTGCTGCTACACTCAGCAGCTCCTCCTGCAATCCCTCTGCATTCCCAGGCTCCTGGCTCCTCCACAGACGGCTCTCTATCAGTCTCTTCTATCTAAATGTCTATTGATGTTTATATCTCCTTATTTATTTATTTCTCCCTCGTTCTCAATCAGTTGAGCTAACCCCCTCACTGTCTCTTACTCAGATGCTGTCTCTCTTTCTCTCTGGACAGTGCTGGAGCTCAGTAGAAGTGCTGTGGAGTGGAGACTACTGTTGCACTGTCATGCACTGTCTCCAAGGGAGACTGAGATTCAAGTGTGTGGCACCGCGCAATCACTCCCTTCATCGCTTTCCTTTCGTTCTCCCTCCTCCTCCCTTGCATTCCCCTCCTCTTCGTTTGATCCGCAAATCAGCTGCTTTGTTTGGAAGGTAACCAAGCAGCCCCAGCTAATTATGCTGTGTTAGCTGCTGTCCCCTCGCGCTCTCTCTCCTCTGCTGGCACTTCTCCCCTACTTCACTACTCATTCAGTCTTATATTATTTATAGTGGTCCTGTCCTGTTGCCTGTGCCATTGCAACACAAATGAATTGAACTGAGACAGGGAAGGGACTTACCTAAGTCCCACACCACCCCTAACTACCCATTACACCTCACGACATGGAGTCCTAATGCAGTAGGAGCTCATAGAGTCTGGATGAGAAAGAGAATCAAGCCTGTCTGCACATGCTCTCTCCAACACCCACACATCCAGCCCACTTCATGGTGCTCTGTCATGCCAGCAGAAAGGGGGCTGGAGAGAGCATGGACCAGACACATCAAATGTAGAGTTGACGTCGGAAGTTTACATACACCTTAGCCAAATACATTTAAACTCAGTTTTTCACAATTCCTGACATTTAATCCTAGTAAAAATTCCCTGTCTTATAGGTCAGTTAGGATCATCACTATATTTTAAGAATGTGAAATGTCAGAATAATAGTAGAGAGAATGATTTATTTCAGCTTTTATTTCTTTCATCACATTCCCAGTGGGTCAGAAGTTTACATGCACTCAATTAGTATTTAGTAGCATTGCCTTTAAATTGTTTAACTTGGGCCAAATGTTTTGGGTAGCCTTCCACAAGCGTCCCACAATAAGTTGGGTGAATTTTGGCCCATTCCTCCTGACAGAGCTGGTGTAACTGAGTCAGCTATGTAGGCCTCCTTGCTCGCACACGCTTTTTCAGTTCTGCCCACATATTTTCAAAAGGATGGAGGTCAGGGCTTTGTGATGACCACTCCAATACCTTGACTTTGTTGTCCTTAAGCCATTTTGCCACAACTTTGGAAGTAAGCTTGGGGTCATTGTCCATTTGGAAGACCCATTTGAGACCAAGCTTTAACTTCCTGACTGATGTCTTGAGATGTTGTGTCAATATATCCACATAATTTTCCTTCCTCATGAAGCCATCTATTTTGTGAAGTGCACCAGCCCCTCCTGCAGCAAAGCACCCCCACAACATGATGCTGCCACCCCCGCGCTTCACGGTTGGGATGGTGTTCTTCAGCTTGCAAGCATCTCCCTTTTTCCTCCAAACATAACGATGATCATTATGGCCAAACAGTTATATTTTTGTTTCATCAGACCAGTGGAATTTCTCCAAAAGGTACGATCTTTGTCCCCATGTGCAGTTTCAAACCGTAGTCTGGCTTTTTTATGGCGGTTTTGGAGCAGTGGCTTCTCCCTTGCTGAGCGGCCTTTCAGGTTATGTCGATATAGGACTTGTTTTACTGTGGATATAGATACTTTTGTACCTGTTTTCTCCATCATCTTCACAAGGTCCTTTGCGGTTATTCTTGGATTGATTTGCACTTTTCACACCAAAATACATGAATCTCTAGGAGCCTGAACGCATCTCCTTCCTGAGCGGTATGACGGCTGTGTGGTCCCATAGTGTTTATACTTGCGTACTATTGGTTGTAGAGATGAGCGTGCTCCCTTCAGGCGATTGGAAATTGCTCCCAAGGATGAACAAGACTTGTGGAGGTCTAGAATTGTTTTTCTGAGGTCTTGGCTGATTTCTTTTGATTTTCCCATGATGTCAGCAAAGAGGCCCCAGCAGAGGGGTGAGCTCAGGGCATAACCAGCTAGCACATTGTGTCCCTTGGGAACATAAGTTTTAGGTTTTTATTATGCATGCATAGATGTTCATTTTGTCTATTCAAACAGACCCCATTTCAAAAGAAACAAGCACTCATTAAGATCAGGTGTGGCCAATTAGTGGGTGCTGCCAACACATCTGAACACACTTAACAAGATAGAGGATAGAGAGAGTTTTCCCGAAAACGGAACGTACATGTTTTCTGAACATGTACATCACATTTAACGTGACTTTAAATAGAACCATGTGGAAACCTGTAGGACACTTTATCCTTGAAGTACTGAAATTCCCACAGAAGAAAGCTGTTTCTTAACATTCTCTGAACTATTTGAGAACATTCCCAATGTCAAACCAGTTAGGTAATGTTCCTAGAACATTACTAAAATTGAAAGCAAATGTAACCATGTTTGAACTGTTAGGCGTAATACAAAGAAAATAACGCTTTTTTGTCAAGTTCCTTAAATGTGCTGAAAATGCTCCAAAGCCAAGCAACTATGAAGCACCATTCTCAGAAAGTTGTGGGAAGGTTGTATGCAAAATAACCATAGGACAACCACGCTCTCACCAAACTCTAAGAAACATAGGATTCTCAGAACATTATGTGCTAGCTGGCCCATGGGAGTGTGGTCAAGAGTTCTCATCTCACAGTGCCCTCGCTCCCGGTCATCCTGCCTCTGTCTGCGGTTTTCACAATCAAAGGTTCTAATGGGCCTCGGCATCCTGTCAGCCTATACATCAATAGCATACAACAGCATCAATGCGGTGAGACACAGAGCAGAGGTCCAGCTCCCTGTAATATAATCTTAGTATATCCCCCACCCTGCTTACTCTCACACCAGAAAAATTAATCTCAGGCAAGCCGGGCCAGGGAACATAGCCGTGGGAAGTAAGGGTGCTGAGGGAGATGCAGCACCCCTTGATAAATATATACGTACATCTTTTTTTTTTCTCTCACAAAAGAAGCGCACTGGGCCTTTATTACTCCTGTATGAGTGGACCTAAATACAACAAATTCTATCAGCACCCCCCGCAAGGGAGTGACAGCAGTATTTCACCAGAGATATGAACAACAGTACAGTGAACCTGGGCTGCAGCACCGTCCTATTGGGTAGCCCTGATTACAGTTAACAGGAAACCAGCTGTCACTGCCTTTTTGCAATCATGTGTACTCCAACCTCTCTCTGTCACTATATCGATGTCACTCAGACCCCCCCCCCCCCCGCCCCCCTTCCCACTCTCCTGTCTCTCCTCTCCAATTCTCAGTCAGAATCCTGGCAAAGCTACAGAGCATGGCAGATCACAGTGCTTCACTGTTACTCAAATTCTGAAAATGAGTGGGGCAGGGCAAGGCAGTGGAGACTGTCTGGAGAGCTGGCTCTGGCTGCACCTTGTGCTTGTATGGTTCCCTTCCCTGAGGCAGGGGCTAGGAGGGGGGGAGGGGGCACTAAACTTAAAAATAGCCCTGCCTAACCACAGTGGAGACAGGAGCTAGACAGGGAGGGAGAAGAAAGGCAGCTAGTCAGCACATTTGGCCCAAGGATGCTAATCACTGAGAGCTTAGGGGATTGAAATAGGGCACGGATATTGACATAGAGCACAGATATTGACAGAGCATGGATAATGACATATGGCACCGATATTGACATAGGGCACAGATAATGACATAGAGCATGGATGTTGTATGGAGACCAAACTCAGGTACATCTAGATCATGAAAGGCTGAAAAGGTTATTATCCCCCTATCCCTCATTCCTAGTGCTGGGATGGGATGCCCATAAGGACTGGGACAAGCCCTCTCACTCTATGTCCCAATGACACACTTCACTGCCGACCTTCACCGACCTTCACTGCCGACCACACTTCACTGCCGACACTCCACCTCACTGCCGACCAACCATATCCCCCTAGCCTCTCATCACAACCCCAGAGACCCCTGACCAGAGTTTACCATAGACAACACAATGCTTGTGTCGCATCTTGGACCAGGGCACAGATTCTAAAATAAACCATGCACTCGTCCATAGCAACGGTGGTGCTCCGGTGTGCTCTGGCCTGAAACACTGACGCAGTCGCCTCATTCAGGCCCTTTGTCATTCAGATTAGCCCGTGTTCCTCTGCCACCGTACAGCCCTTTGCCTTTATGCATCTCTCTGTTAATCAGTACGTCTCAGAGATGAGCAGGAACAGGGAAAAAAGACAGAGAGGTGAGAGAGGACAGACAGGAGAGAGAGGACAGAGAGACACTGAAATAATGTATTAGAGTAGGCGGTAGTGAAATAGATTTCTGACTAACCCATATTATTATTACAAAGGATACATTTTGCATCTATATTTTTCTTAAGCATATTGAATTATTCCAGGGCTATACAACATGGTGTGAAGTTGTGAAGTTAAGATGAATGATTAAAACCATTGCCCATGGTTATAATCGAAGATGACT
This sequence comes from Oncorhynchus mykiss, assembly GCF_013265735.2. Lineage (NCBI taxonomy): Eukaryota > Metazoa > Chordata > Actinopteri > Salmoniformes > Salmonidae > Oncorhynchus > Oncorhynchus mykiss. The sequence goes on from NC_048583.1 coordinate 42,203,816, forward strand.
CTAGTTTTAAGAGGGAGACATCTAGTGGGCATTAGGGAGAGTGGCAGAGTAGGAGCATCAGTTGAGAACATTACCAACATTTTTGTGTATGATGTTAGTGTCTACTGTGTATAAATATAACTCTGGTCATCTAGAGCAACATATGCCATACATATACCCATGTTATGTGCATTCAGTGGTTACTCTAGGGTCACTGAGGCTGTGCAAGTCACTCTGCATGAGAACCATTGACATAGAACCATTTACCTCATTTCTACCAGCATGTTAAATGTGCAACCAGAGGGGGGAAAAACAACTCTAGACCAGCTTTAGTCCACACAGAGACACATACAAAGCTCTCCCTCGCCCTCCATTTGGGAAATCTGATCATAATTATATCCTCCTGATTACTGCTTACAAGCAAAAATTAAAGCAGGAAGCACCAGTGACTCGGTCTATAAAAAAGTGGTCAGATGAAGCAGATGCTAAACTACAGGACTGTTTTGCTAGCACAGACTGGAATATGTTCCGGGATTCTTCCGATGGCATTGAGGAGTACACCACATCAGTCATTGGCTTCATTAATAAGTGCATCAATGACATAGTCCCCACAGTGACAGTATGTACAGACCCCAACCAGAAGCCATCGATTACAGGCAACATCCACACTTAGCTAAAGGGTAGAGCTGCCACCTTCCCGGAAGCTTATAAGAAATCCCGCTGTGCCCTCTGATAAACCATCAAACAGGCAAAGCGTCAATACAGGACTAAGATTGAATCGTACTATACCAGCTCCGACGCTCGTCTTATGTGGCAGGGCTTGCAAACTATGACAGACTACAAAGGGAAGCACACCCGAGAGCTTCCCAGTGACACGAGCCTACCAGACAAGCTAAATTACTTGTATTCTCGCTTCGATGCAAGTAACATTGAAACATGCGCACGAGAGCATCAATTGTTCCGGACGACTGTGTGATCACGCTCTCCGCAGCCGATGTGAGTAAGATCTTTAAACAGGTCAGCATTCACAAGGCCGCAGGGCCAGACGGATTACCAGGACATGTACTCTGAGCATGAGCTGACCAACTGGCAAGTGTATTCACTGACATTTTCAACCTGTCCCTGACAGTCTGTAATACCAACATGTTTCAAGCAGACCACCATAGTCCCCGTGCCCAAGAACACTAAGGTAACCTGCCTAAATGGCTACCGACCCGTAGCACTCACGTCTGTAGCCATGATGTGCTTTGAAAGGCTGGTCATGGCTCACAACAACACCATTATCCCAGAAACCCTAGACCCACTCCAATTTGCATACCGCCCCAACTGATCCACAGATGATGCAATCTCTATTGCACTCCACACTGCTCTTTCCCACCTGGACAAAAGGAACACCTATGTGAGAATGCTATTCATTGACTACAGCTCAGTCACCTCCTGTACTCCCTGTTCACTCATGACTGCATGGCCAGGCATCATTAAGTTTGCTGATGACACAACAGTGGTAGGCCTGATCACCGACAACGATGAGACAGCCTATAGGGAGGGGGTCAGAGACCTGGCCGTGTGGTGCCAGGACAACAACTTCTACCTCAACGTGATCAAGAGAAAGGAGATTAGTGTGGACTACAGAAAAAGGAGGACCGAGCACGCCCCCATTCTCATCGACGGGGCTGTAGTGGAGCAGGTTGGGAGCTTCAAGTTCCTTGGTGTCTACATCACCAACAAACTAACATGGTCCAAGCACACCAACACAGTCATGAAGAGGGCACAACAAAACCTATTCCCCCTCAGGACACTGAAAAGATTTGGCATGGGTCCTCAGATCCCCCAAAAGTTCTACAGCTGTACCATCGAGAACATTCTGACTGGTTGCATCACTGCCTGGTACGGCAACTGCTTGGCCTCCGACCGCAAGGCACTACAGAGCGTAGTGAGTACGGCCCAGTACATCACTGGGGTCAAGCTTCCTGCCATCCAGGACCTCTATACCAGGTGGTGTCAGAGGAAGGCCCTAAAAATGGTCAAAAAGACTCTAGCCACCCCAGTCATAGACTGTTGTCTCTGCTACCACATGGCAAGCGGTATTGGAGAGCAAAGTCTAGGTCCAAAGGCTTCTAAACAGCTTCTACCCCCAAGTCATAAGACTCCAGAACATCTAATCAAATTGCTACCGAGACTATTTGCAATCCCCCCCCCCCCCCCCCCCCCCTCCCCATTTTACGCTGCTGCTATTCTCTGTTTATCATCTATGCATAGTCACTTTAACTGTACCTACATGTACATATTACCTCAATGACCTCGACTAACCAGTGGTCAGAGACCTGGTCACATTGACTCTGTACTGGTACCTGTATATAGCCTCGCTACTGTTATTTTACTGCTGCTTTTTAATTATTTATTACTTTTATTTCTTATTTTTTACCTATCTATTTTTTTACTTAACATGTATATTTCTTAAAACTGCATTGTTGGTTAAGGGCTTGTAAGTAAGCATTTCACAAGTAAGCATGTTACAAATAAAATGTGATTTGACTAGATTTTTTATATAATGGATTTCCGCATAGGGGTGATTTAAGGAGCTATCCATGTTGTCTTATACATGCTGGTAGTAATTAGGCTTAGTAGACCTCTAGTCACGGCTCCCCTTTTTCCTGTTATCATTCCTTTGGAGGACAGAAGAAGACGTCATACTGAGGTTTAGATAGCCTAATAGACCACAAGAGGGCACTAGGAGGCCAATGATGTACAGTGCCTTGCGAAAGTATTCGGCCCCCTTGAACTTTGCGACCTTTTGCCACATTTCAGGCTTCAAACATAAAGATATAAAACTGTATTTTTTTGTGAAGAATCAACAACAAGTGGGACACAATCATGAAGTGGAACGACATTTATTGGATATTTCAAACTTTTTTAACAAATCAAAAACTGAAAAATTGTCCGTGCAAAATTATTCAGCCCCTTTACTTTCAGTGCAGCAAACTCTCTCCAGAAGTTCAGTGAGGATCTCTGAATGATCCAATGTTGACCTAAATGACCAAAGATGATAAATACAATCCAACTGTGTGTAATCAAGTCTCCGTATAAATGCACCTGCACTGTGATAGTCTCAGAGGTCCGTTAAAAGCGCAGAGAGCATCATGAAGAACAAGGAACACACCAGGCAGGTCCGAGATGCTGTTGTGAAGAAGTTTAAAGCCGGATTTGGATGCAAAAAGATTTCCCAAGCTTTAAACATCCCAAGGAGCACTGTGCAAGCGATAATATTGAAATGGAAGGAGTATCAGACCACTGCAAATCTACCAAGACCTGGACGTCCCTCTAAACTTTCAGCTCATACAAGGAGAAGACTGATCAGAGATGCAGCCAAGAGGCCCATGATCACTCTGGATGAACTGCAGAGATCTACAGTTGAGGTGGGAGACTCTGTCCATAGGACAACAATCAGTCGTATATTGCACAAATCTGGCCTTTATGGAAGAGTGGCAAGAAGAAAGACATTTCTTAAAGATATCCATAAAAAGTGTCGGTTAAAGTTTGCCACAAGCAACCTGGGAGACGCACCAAACATGTGGAAGAAGGTGCTCTGGTCAGATGAAACCAAAATTGAACTTTTTGGCAACAATGCAAAACGTTATGTTTGGCGTAAAAGCAACACAGCTCATCACCCTGAACACACCATACCCACTGTCAAACATGGTGGTGGCAGCATCATGGTTTGGGCCTGCTTTTCTTCAGCAGGGACAGGGAAGATGGTTAAAATTGATGGGAAGATAGATGGAGCCAAATACAGGACCATTCTGGAAGAAAACCTGATGGAGTCTGCAAAAGACCTGAGACTGGGACAGAGATTTGTCTTCCAACAAGACAATGATCCAAAACATAAAGCAAAATCTACAATGGAATGGTTCAAAAATAAACATATCCAGGTGTTAGAATGGCCAAGTCAAAGTCCAGACCTGAATCCAATCGAGAATCTGTGGAAAGAACTGAAAACTGCTGTTCACAAATGCTCTCCATCCAACCTCACTGAGCTCGAGCTGTTTTACAAGGAGGAATGGGAAAAAAATTCAGTCTCTCGATGTGCAAAACTGATAGAGACATACCCCAAGCAACTTACAGCTGTAATCGCAGCAAAAGGTGGCGCTACAAAGTATTAACTTAAGGGGGCTGAATAATTTTGCACGGCCAATTTTTCAGTTTTTGATTTGTTAAAAAAGTTTGAAATATCCAATAAATGTCGTTCCACTTCATGATTGTATCCCACTTGTTGTTGATTCTTCACAAAAACATACAGTTGTATATCTTTATATTTGAAGCCTGAAATGTGGCAAAAGGTCGCAAAGTTCAAGGGGGCCGAATACTTTCGCAAGGCACTGTATATAAACCCTGGATCGCTATGTATTGGCCAATGATGTATATAAACCCTGGATCGCTATGTATTGGCCAATGATGTATATAAACCCTGGATCGCTATGTATTGGCCAATGATGTATATAAACCCTGGATCGCTATGTATTGGCCAATGATGTATATAAATCCTGGATCGCTATGTATTGGCCAATGATGTATATAAACCCTGGATCGCTATGTATTGGCCAATGATGTATATAAACCCTGGATCGCTCTGTATTGGCCAATGATGTATATAAATCCTGGATCGCTATGTATTGGCCAATGATGTATATAAACCCTGGATCGCTATGTATTGGCCAATGATGTATATAAACCCTGGATCGCTATGTATTGGCCAATGAGTGGCTTTGACGCCACCGGTCAGCCTATAGTTTCACTCCTCAGAAGAAGCAGTCCTCCATAGGAATTAATGTAAGGCTACAGTATTTCAATTAAATGGGACAAAATGACATGTATTTAAATATTTTGCCCTCAGAACAGCCTCAATTCGTTGAGAGCATGGACTCTACAAGGTGTTGAAAGCGTTCCACAGGGATTCCAATGCTTCCCACAGTTGTGTCAAGTTTGCTGGATGTCCTTTGGGTGGTGGACCATTCTTGATACACATGGGAAACTGTTGAGAGTTAAAAACCCAGCAGTGTTGCAGTTCTTAACACAAACCGGTGAGCCTGGCACCTACTACCATACCCCGTTCAAAGGCACTTAAATGTGTTGTCTTCCCCATTCACCCTTTGAATGGCACACATACACAATCCATTTCTCAATTGTCTCAAGGCTTAAAAATGATTCTTTAACCTGTCTCCTCCCCTTCATTTATATTGGTTGAAGTGGATTTAACAAGGGACATCAATAAGGGATCATAGCTTTCCCCTGGATTCCCCTGGTCAGTCTATGTCATGGAAAGAGCAGTGTTTATAATGTTTTGTACACTCAGGTGTATATACACATCTCTCTCTGTTGGAGGGACTGGCTGTACTGAACAGGTACTATGCTGCTGTTTGGAGTGAGCTAAGGAACAGGCTGGCCAGCGGTGATAAGGGCAACACATGGTAACCACCACCTAACCACAGTCAACCCATTAGTGGAGTAGAGATCTAGTCTTAACAGATGGGTTGCAGATGCACATTCAAGGTGGTAAATAGCTGTGCATTTCTAACCATCAGTTGAATATTCCGTGCCATACTGTTGCTAAAGTCTCAACAACACTGAGAATGAGATCAAACTCACTTTAAAGAATATTCAGTGTATGCCGAGTTACCTTTAATTACCTACCCTAAGCACCTAGATACTTGTGTGATGTTAATTTGCCTCTCCTGTTTGTGTGTTTGCTACTTTGGCAAAAAAAGTCCTTAACCTATTTTGAATAAATATTTCCCCCATTACTTTGTACAGGTTTTTACCCATTCTCAAGAGAGCTACGGGCTAACTGTGCTCTCTATGGTGGTTCAAGAGAAAGCCCACATCCAATTAGACACTAGTTAAAAATAGCACGCCGAAAGAGTGAGGCTTCAGTGGGAAAGTGATTGCAGACATAGGCCTACATGTCTGAGTGAAATCTTAAATGATTCAATTAAAACATGAATGTGATTGTCTGTGTGTCTGGGGAGACTTTTAGAGCCATAGGTATCATAGTGTGCCTTGTCATACTAGTTTCCAAGGAGAGTTCTTATTCTAATGTCAATGTTAATGTGAGCTGCCTGCCTGGCTCGGTGCTGAGTGGCGTTGCCAGGGCCTGTCATTTCACTTCCTCTCGCCTCTGCCAGTCTGCCCAGTGGTGTGCCAGCCCATCCAGTTCCTCTGGACCACTGAACAGGACATCTCAGCACTTCACAGGCACGATACTATACACCACAAATTATAATAAATGAAACTAATGTTTGTTCAAGGGACACTGAAGTTGCAACTTGGCTGAGCAGGGCCTATGAGGAGTCCCCAGAATTGTTCCGAGGACTGGTGCTGGGGTAAGAGACGGGGAGATATATTTTGTACAATTTCAAAGCAACACTCAAGTCAGTTTTGCCATTTCAAAGTTATTTTATCACTTAATGTGAGCACAACATTTACATTTTTTGTCACATCACTACCTAACAAGTTATCACAAACACTGTGTGAACTTTATTCAAGACCCTCTCTGAAAATGTAGTCCATGATCCTCCTTGGAGGCATATTTTAACTCACTGCAGATGGCAAAAATAGCAAAACGCCAACAGAAAATGGCAAAAAATAGAATTACCCAATGGCGTTGGCAAGATCAAACTAATGTTCTAGATCTGTGCTATTTTTGCTTCAACCCAACAGCAGTCTTCTTTTAAATGATATGCAACATTTCAAGAGACATTTAATTCTAATTTCAAAATCTAAACAAAAACCAACTCACAAATAAGTGTCAGGCAATCCTCAGACATCAACTTCATAGTGTGGAAATATATATAAAACATGGGAAAATCTAATTTTTTGACTGCATTGAGCCTTTAACACTATGAAAGAAAATAATATAAATTCAGACATTCTCTTGCTCTGCTGAAAGTGATTTCCCCTTTTGCCTGGAAACCTGATTCATGATGCACTAGAACATTTCTGTATAATCACTTTGTGACATCTGCTGATGTAAAAATTTGATTGAATTTGGTTGATGCAGTAAAGCCTGGTGAAGACTTGTTATTCACCCAGAGTGATAATGTGTGTGACTGACTTCCATTGTTCTTTAGGTCTGAGTAACTTTGCAAGTAAATCATTTTTAGATGAGCTTTTATATAAAAGCTTGGAAATGCTACGAAGCTTGTCCGTGACAAGTCAAATTCAATTCAGTCAGGATATTTCAGTTCAGCTAGGGTATTTCTGAGTATGAATCACAACAGGCTCATGGACACTGAATCAGTGATATTTTTCTCTGATGTCTTCAACAACAGTATAAGTCTTCCTTACATTGGCCCCACATACTGTATAGTAAAATGAACGGCACAATTATAGCCTACAGGATTTCTGACCAGTATAGCATCTTACAGAATACTGGCCTTGATCTCATTAGATTTAGTTTTGTAATGAAATACATAATTTTCACTATAAACCGGTCAAATGCTCTGCTATGTTTCTTCTATACAGTACATTTTGATTTGATTTTGATTTGATAGTTATTGCTTAAATAGAGTTCCCTGTGAACAACCCGTATAATCAATCTCATTTCATCTCAACCCATGATTTCACCACAGCAATCATACATTTATTGCAAATCAAAATAAATCCAATCAATGGTAGCCCAGGCAGATCGCATTGCAGCTTCTTCTAGCACTGAGGTGGCAAGCAGCCCAATGATTATTATATCCAATGTATGCTGCAATGCATGTACAATGCACAGTGGTGGGATTTATTTTTGATCATTGTGTTTCTGTCATTTCACAGACAGTAAAATATAAAGTCCTGCAGAATCAGAGTAATAGAAGCATGGGAGGGAGAGTTGCATGTGAGAAGGGTATCTGTCTACTGTAAAATATTGATTATTTTAATAGCTGCAAAACTATTAACATGACCAGCAACAAACAATTCAATATGCATCTAACAGAGTGTATGTTGTCTCCTCTTCATGATCATAAAAACACTACAGTTCAAATGATTTACAGTCATGGTAAGAGGAACAATGGTTTGCATATATGTCATTTGCATAGATGTCATGTCACATTATGGTATTGCATCTGTCTGTCTGACTGCCTGCTTGTCTGTCTGTGCCTGTCTGTCTGTGCCTGTCTGTCTGTGCCTGTCTGTCTGTGCCTGTCTGTCTGTCTGTGCCTGTCTGTCTGTCTGTGCCTGTCTGTCTGTGCCTGTCAGTCTGGATGTCTACTGCTGTTCATTGTTTGTGTCTCAGACCAAAAGTCAATAAGGATGTGAAGAGGAACCTATTACTTCGTCTCCATAGCAGCAGCTGTTTCAGGCACATGTCACCTTAGAATGTGGTTCCATTATGGCTCATTCCACAAACAAATTGAATTGTAGGCTATACAGCACCAATTCCTCTAGCTCTCAGGTATAGAATATAATTTTTTTTAAATTAAAAAGCCCTCTTCTGACATTACACAATAATCAGTGATTGACAGAATTTGTTGAAAAAACCCAGTAGATATCAGTCGAATAAACAATAGAAAATCACATGCCCCAACAATCACTATATTTTGTGAGTGAATATCATGTTTAAGCCTATTCCTGCAACACCGTATAAATGGTTAACATTCATTTCATATGGGAAAGCAAAGCTCCCCCCTCTGTAATATGCTGGTCACATACAATATAGGCTACTACCCGTGCCATTGTCTCTACCTGGATGACGAGGTGCAATAGTGTGAAATTGACAAAGGCCTTCAGTTTTACGCTTACGTTTAGTTGACTTCTACTTTATTAGTTGACTTATTTGACTGTTTTCTATTTTCAAGACTTACTTCTGTGACTGGAGTAGCCCGGATAATAGCCGTAATAACCAGTGATCCGCAAAATTCTATCCTCAATGTCTTGCACACCGTTGGCGGTCACTTTAGAGGTGGCGTCCGTGTCCCCATAGAGAAGGTGGGTTTCACCCGCTTTGCCTGATAGGTGCGCGTTCAAAGGTTCCAGCCGAAAGCAGGGCTGGTCTCCTCCACCTTCAGCACCCTCGGTACTGATCATCATAAATCCAAACGCGCAGTCAGAAGGGAATGTTTCGTGTGTTCCGCGCTCACCATGCGAAATATAGTATCAAAGGCATCAACTAACAGCTATGGAAGGGCATTCACATTGCACCACACTGTTCGCAAGGCGCGGAGGTTATTGAATTTGGGGAGCGTGACAGACATCGTATACCAGGGGGCGTGTCACTATCGCATCTAAATTCAGTTTTAGTAGTCTCGGGCCCAATTACTAATGGACCTAAACCTTAAACTTGGGGCCTATGCACGTGTGGAGATCTGAGAGGGTATGACAGGTGCAATCAGGGGTGTCATGCACCTATTATTTTAGAGGGGGCACGAAGTACATGAGGATGGAGGGGAAACAGCTTTTTCCTGCAATCAAGAGTCATATAATCATAATGCCTAATTCTATGTAAAAAAAAATAATATTTTTTTCTGCATCTAAGCATACCTCTTTACCTGTTCAATTGTCATTAGAATTAATGATGCACAATGATTCTTTAAAGGGCAGTGCAGTCAAAAACATGATTTTCTTTTATGTATACTTCCACACTATGAGGTTGGAATAATATTGTGAAAATGATAATGCACTATTACTGTAAGAGCTGTTTGAAAAGACTGCCTGAAATTTCAGCTTGTTTGGCTGGGTGAGGTTTTTGTGGGGGGTGGGGGGGGGGGGGGGGTACTCTTTGCCTGGTCCAGTCATTGTGCCACCTCCGCAAAATACCTATTTTTATAAATAATTATAGTCAAAAGGTGGCTTTAAAAAATAAGTTAAGTAATTAATTTAACATTCGAAAATGTAATTTTAAAAAAATGATATATTTAATATACAGTATAAATATATATTTATTGAATTACCCCCCAAAATATGAGGGGGCACGTACCCCCTATGGTATGAAACCTCTGGGTCCAATCGATATGGTAATAGCTCCACCTTGCCCTTTGATAGGCTTTGTGTAAGTTTCACCATATTGGTTATAGCAATCAAATCCTTTCAGATCTCCGCATAGGGCCGGACCCAGAACGGGGTCAATACGGACCACAGGTCTTTCTTTTGTTGAATTGGGGGAGCTAGGTCAGACTTCGACCACTGGTATCATATTAACACAAATAATACATGGCAACATGTGTAGAATTGCAGGAAATTAGCTTTAAAACAGAAACATTTCATCTCAGCTAAAAAGAGGGATGTGTAAAGTTTGGGATCGCATGGACTGAGAGCTGGGCGTTTATTACAGCTTCTCAAATAATGCTTAAGTACCCCTGGCATAGGGTATAGTGGTTGATTTGGGATTGGCCCTTAGTATCACTTTTACAATCGAAAGACAGTAGCCGGAAGTTTATTATGCCCTAGTTTGATCAAGGACCTCAGCCACCCGAACCACGGCCTATTCACCCCGCTATCATCCTGAAGGTGAGGTGAGGACAGGTATATTAAAGCTAGGACCGAGAGACTGAAAAACAGCTTCTATCTCAAGGCCATCAGACTGTTAAATAGCCACCACTAGCCGGCATCCACCCAGTACCCCGCCCTAAACTTTAGTCACTTTCACTAGCTGGTTACCACCCGGTTTCTCAACCCTGCACCTAAGAGGCTTCTGCCCTATATATATAGACATCGAACACTTGTCACGTCAACAGTGAAGAGGCGACACCGGGATGCTGGCCTTCTATGCAGAGTTGCAAAGAAAAAGCCATATCTCTGACTGGCCAATAAAAATAAAAGATTAAGGTGGGCAAAAGAACACAGACACTGGACAGAGGAACTCTGCCTAGGAGACCAGCATCCTGGTCTCTTCACTGTTGACGTTGAGACTGGTGTTTTGCAGGTACTATTTAATGAAGCTGCCAGTTGAGGACTTGTGAGGTGTCTGTTTCTCAAACTAGACATTCTTATGTACTTGTCCTTTTGCTCAGTTGTGCACCGGGGCCTCCCACTTCTCTTTCTATTCTGGTTATAGCCAATTTACGCTGTTCTGTGAAGGGAAAAGTACACAGCATTTTACCAGATCTTCAGTTTCTTGGCAATTTTCTGGCATGGAATAGCCTGACAAGTTTCAGAAGAAAGAGCTTTGTTTCTGGCCATTTTGAGCCTTTAATCGAACCCACAAATCCAGATACTCAACTAGTCTAAAGAAGGCCAGTTTTATTGATTCTTTAATAAGAACAACAGTTTTCAGCTGTGCTAACATAATTGTAAAAAGGTTTTCAAATCAAATCAAATTTTATTTGTCACATACACATGGTTAGCAGATGTTAATGCGAGTGTAGCGAAATGCTTGACCTGTAGCGAATGATCAATTAGCCTTTTAAAATGATAAACTTGGATTAGCAAACACAATGTGCCATTGGAACACAGGAGTGATGGTTGCTGATAATGGCCTCTGTCGCCTATGTACAGTTGAAGTCGGAAGTTTACATACACCTTAGCCAAATACATTTAAACTCTGTTTTTCACAATTCCTGACATAGTAAATTCCTTCCTAGTAAAAATTCCCTGTTTTAGGTCAGTTAGGATCATCATTTCTTTCTCTCTCTCGGAGGACCTGAGCCCTAGGACCATGCCCCAGGACTACCTGACATGATGACTCCGTGCTGTCCCCAGTCCACCTGGCCGTGCTGCTGCTCCAGTTTCAACTGACCTGAGCCCTAGGACCATGCCCCAGGACTACCTGACATGATGACTCCTTGCTGTCCCCAGTCCACCTGGCCGTGCTGCTGCTCCAGTTTCAACTGACCTAAGCCCTAGGACCATGCCCCAGGACTACCTGACATGATGACTCCTTGCTGTCCCCAGTCCACCTGACCGTGCTGCTGCTCCAGTTTCAACTGTTCTGCCTTACTATTATTCGACCATGCTGGTCATTTATGAACATTTGAACATCTTGGCCATGTTCTGTTATAATCTCCACCCGGCACAGCCAGAAGAGGACTGGCCACCCCACATAGCCTGGTTCCTCTCTAGGTTTCTTCCTAGGTTTTGGCCTTTCTAGGGAGTTTTTCCTAGCCACCGTGCTTCTACACCTGCATTGCTTGCTGTTTGGGGTTTTAGGCTGGGTTTCTGTACAGCACTTTGAGATATCAGCTGATGTACGAAGGGCTATATAAATAAATTTGATTTTGATCACTTTATTTTAAGAATGTGAAATGTCAGAATAATAGTAGAGAACGATTTATTTCAGCTTTTATTTATTTCATCACATTCCCAGTGGGTCAGAAGTTTACATACACTCAATTACTATTTGGTTCCATTGCCTTTGCATTGTTTAACTTGGGTCAAATGTTTCGGGTAGCCTTCCACAAGCTTCCCACAATAAGTTGGGTGAATTTTGGCCCATTCCTCCTGACAGAGCTGGTGTAACTGAGTCAGGTTTGTAGGCCTCCTTGCTCGCACATGCTTTTTCAGTTCTGCCCACATATTTTCTATAGGATGGTGGTCAGGGCTTTGTGATGACCACTCCAATACCTTGACTTTGTTATCCTTAAGACATTTTTCCACAACTTTGGAAGTAAGCTTGGGTGTCATTGTTCATTTGGAAGACCCATTTGCGACCAAGCTTTAACTTCCTGACTGATGTCTTGAGATGTTGCTTCAATATATTACATAATTTTCCTTCCTCTATTTTGTGAAGTGCACCAGTCCCTTCTGCAGCAAAGCACCCCCACAACATGATGATGCCACCCCCGTGCTTCACGGTTGGGATGGTGTTCTTCGGCTTCCAAGCCTCCCCCTTTTTCCTCCAAACAAAACAATGGTCATTGTAGCCAAACATTTCTATTTTTGTTTCATCAGACCAGTGGACATTTCTCCAAAAGGTATGATCTTTGTCCTCATGTGCAGTGGCAAAAGTCTGGATTTTTTATGGTGGTTTTGGAGCAGTGGCTTCTTCCTTGCTGAGCGGCCTTTCAGGTTTCAGGTTATGATACTTTTGTACCTGTTTCCTCCAGCATCTTCACAAGGTCCTTTGCTGTTGTTCTGGGAATGATTTGCATTTTTCGCACCAAAGTACGTTAATCTCTAGGAGACAGAACGCGTCTCATTCCTGAGTGGTATGACGGCTGCGTGGTCCCATGGTGTTTATACTTGCGTACTATTGTTTGTACAGATGAACGTGGTACCTTCAGGCATTTGGAAATTGCTCCCAAGGATGAACCAGACTTGTGGAGGTCTACAATTGTTTTTCTGAGGTCTTGGCGGATTTCTTATGATTTTCCCATGATGTCAAGCAAAGAGGCACTGAGTTTGAAGGTAGGCCTTGAAATACATCCACAGGTACACCTCCAATTGACTCAAATGATGTCAATTAGCCTATCAGAAGCTTCTAAAGCCATGACATAATTTTCTGGAATTTTCCAAGCTGTTTAAATGCACAGTCAACTTAGTGTATGTAAACTTCTGACCCACTGGAATAGTGATACAGTGAATTAAGTGAAATAATCTGTCTGTAAACAATTGTTGGAAAAATTACTTGTGTCATGCACAAAGTAGATGACCTAACTGGCTTGCCAAAACTATAGTTTGTTAGCAAGATATTTATGGAGTGGTTGAAAAACTAGTTTCAATGGCTCCAACCTAAGTGTATGCAAACTTCCGACTTCAACTGTGTATAAATATATATATATATATACATATAAATAAATGTATATATATTTATACTCCGGACTCTGACATTGCTTGTCATAATATTTATATATTTTTTTATTCCATTATTTTACTTTTAGATTGATGTGTGTTGTTGTGTATTGCTAGATGTTACTGCACTATTGGAGATAAGAACACAAGCATTTCGCTACACCCACAATAACATCTGCTAAATATGTGTATGCAACCAATAACATTTGAATTGATTTGATGTGATTATGGTAATCATTAGTTACCACAGTCACAGTAATTATGTCTAAACCCCGCCTATTTCTACAATTTATCTTCTTGAAATCTGATTTTAAACCTAACCCTAACCTTGTCAGCTTTTATAAAATATATGATTGCCAAACCAATACATCACATTAAGTCACTCGGCAACATACAGTGTATGAGAAAGATTAGTCTTTATGGGAAGAAGGAATTAAGATGTATATTAAATCTCTGTAGGTTCATTTAAAATACCTTCTCATAATGTAGGCCTAATACCCTTACTACAACCTTCATCCTGTCACAAATCAACAATAATGCCCCTTTCCCTCCAAGGCACTGCATTTGTAGAATCCATTCAGTGCTCCTTGTAGGCTCACTAGTTTTCCACAGTATGCTGTACTTCAATGCTTAAGTACCCTTGGGTGATGTTTCTATTTATTGTTTTCAATGAAACATGCATGAATCTTGGAGAGTGAGTGAGAGTGTAACAGGTCTGTGTCCATACATATTGGTTCACAGCTTTCGGAAATGTTTTTACTGCAGGCAGTTTACAACAGAGTAGACACAGATATAGTTGTCATACTCTCCAGTATGGGTACTATAAGCAACCCAAAAAGTTTGTATCCAAATTTGAGGACAGAACTTTAAATCTGAAGTAAATTCCATAACAATCTCTTTTCCCCTGCTGGCAGAGGGAGAGCCAGAGGTTCCAGGGCTGACGAGGGAAGGAAGGGAAGCTACTCTTGACTGGATCCCCCCCAGTTTGTGGATATTGCCCAAAGGGCTGACTATTGGGCTCCAAATCCAATAACACAAGCTGCAGTATTTCAATGTGTTTCCGATACGCCCCTGTCCAAGTCCTCAGCACTTTGTGTGAAATTGATTTCTGGAGTATGGAGAATTTGCACCCCTGTTGGCATTGTTGTGCAGACACCCGCTGAGTTGTGGCGATGCCCCTGGATGCCAGCAGTGTTTCCTCTCCTTCTCTTACTTACTAAACCAATCTCCACCTCATGTTCTATTGTCTCTGGTTGTTTTTTCTCCAGAACAGTTATCTCTCCCCTACCCGGCAGGGATATGATAGCTTTATAGCTGCAGCGACATAGAAATGCCAGAGCCCAGAAGTGTTTTCCCCCAAAGGCAAAGCCTTGAGATTTGTTTCTGTGATTTTATTATTGGCCACATGAGTCTGGTCTCCACAAACTACAGTGTCAAAAAAGTTAGTGTCTCTAAGTTGTAGGCATGTGGTGAGTGTGGGCCTTATGTGAGGAGCAGGCAGAATTTAGAAACCTTAATTCTGGAATGTCAAAATCCTGAAGAGATCATATTTTTGTGATCTGAACACTTTTGGTTTACATCTACGACTCCATTTTATGTAGTGTCCTTCTGGTTGTCCTTAGCCTGTTTATTTATTTCTACCCATCAATATTTAATGTCCCCCCGTCTGTTGCTTTTGAAGCTCAGGGCTTAGTGGTTTCCCACTGGGCACACACTGGTTGAATCAACGTTGTTTCCATGTCTTTTTAATGAAATGATGTTGAGCCAATGCGGAATGGACGTTGAATTGGTGATGTATGTCTCTGGCATATGAGTAGCCTGGGAGGCCTTTCTCATTGATATTCCCTGAGTCACCTGCTGTATAGTACAGAGGAGGATTCAATTTAGAGGGATGGCTGATTGTTTTCTAATGGCTTTTTGGAGAGGAAGCTAGCAAGTATGATGTACATTTTAGTCTCCAATGAAGCCTTCCGAGCACGTGTCGTCAGCAATGAGCAATCAGTCAAGTCAGTATGCATGATCGCAGACAGCTTGTGTCTGTCTGGCGGATCGGATGTTTATCTATTAATTTATTAGAATCCAGAAGTCACATTACAGTCAACTGGTTTGGAATCATCCAATAGAAAATAAATGTAACCTCTAAATAATTTCTTGCCTCAGTCATCCATAATATCGACATAGAGAATATTATGCTATCATTTATTTATTCTGTGATGTGACATCCCCTCAGTAATGAGGAGAACATGAGGATGTAGGGATGAAGATGCATACTGTTCCAATGACACTTCCACATCCTCCTGCTCAGTATACAAACCATTCTCAGTCTTGTCTCTGTAAAGATGACTGTGGTTAACAATTTGGTTCACTGGCACAGCTAACCCACTTGGGGTCTGGTCTTATTAGTTTGTCCTCTTCTTTTTTCCTCTCTGCTCCTCCCCTCCTCTCCTCTTCCAGTTATAAGAAGGTGAATTCTGTGAGTGTTTTAGCCCTACGATCAATGGAAGTCATTAGCATTCTGACCCTATATCCTCCACTCTTTTCTAATGAGGTGGCCACATGAGTCTGGAGGAGATTACATGCCAGCAGTGTTTGTTGATGCTTATTATCAGTAACATGTTTTTCAGGCAGTTGAACAGCAAATGCCTATATATAGACCAATTAGGCTGTTAAGCTTCTGATTTTAGCTTCAGTACTAGGCTGGATTTGATGGGGCAGTCAAACCTGTTGTATAATTGCATTTGACTTACAGGAGTAATTAGGGTTAAGTGCCTTGCTCAGGGCCACATCGTCAGAGTTTTCACCTAGCTGGCTCAGGGATTTGAACCCGCAACCTTTTGGTTACTGGCCCAATGTTCTTAATTACTAGGCTACCTGACGTTTGTGTAGATTGACACATCTATATATTCCGATAATGATTCTAATGTTCATGAAATACTCCAGAGAAATCCAAAGCTAATAGGTACAGCTATTAAGAATGAAACATAATCCTTCCCCTAAAAAGAATAAAGGTAACTTTTATGAGACATCATGTACCATGTGACTTGGGTTGGCACTGCACCAGCACCCACTGCAAAGACACCACAAGTCACCTTACAGATCAGTGACGGCGCTCCCAGCCTCTTTCCCTTATAAATATTCAATGTGCACTAAAGATAACATTGATGTGCCGTGGTGCTGGAGAAAGAGGTCTGTTGTAGAAGAGGTTTTCTCATTAGAATATAGCAAGGCCAGCGGTGGCTGCCTACCGTGTTGGCCTGCTAAAAGGTCAGGTTTAAAAGGCTGCTAAATGTTTGATGTCTTTGATCAGCATGCCACTGTAGCAATGTATAGCTTTAATTAGACTGAGTGGAGGAGGGGCAGGAACCATATAGCATAGAGTCAGTACATACTGGGCTGGATGGTAGGCAGCTATAGAAGACTTATTGACCCAATTAGTTGTGTGTGATAAAAAATCTAATACAGAAGCAATGGTGATTGCAGTCTGAGCATTAACATGTTTTGCTCACTGAATTGTTCCCCAGAGTAATCTTTGAGGCTCTAATATTTTTCCACTTAGGGCCATTCTTACACACATCATAAAACAATGATGCATTGTGATGATGATTTTTACCTTGTCAGCTTAGGGATTCAATCTAGCAACCTTTCCGGTTACTGGCCCAACACTCTAACCACTAGGCTACCTGCCACCCCCAGTTACCTGATGTGGAATAGAGTTCCATGTAGTCATGGCTCTAGATGTCCTTTGATGAAGACCTTTCTTTGTTGTTTTGATCTGCAAACACAAACATACAGTGCAGTCAGCTGTTTCGGTAGCGTGGTCTTGTTGTGGACTAGTCGGCCCATGACATTTATTTTTCCTTACCATTGACTTTTAATGGTTGGTTTTGCCTCTAGAAAAGGCCATTGCCGAATTAGTCTTCTACTCACTCTGCTGTAAGTAGGCCTAAGCCAGTCTCTATATGAATAAAACATAGTAACCAGACCGCATTTTAAAATAGAGGATGTACAGCGCTGAGCTTCTCTAACATGCTAAGTTCCGCCCCGGTTTGGTTTCATACATTTGATCACACTTTTAGTGAAAGACAGTTAGATCAATACACTACTCACTACAGAGACAAGTACTCTAGTAAGTCTATGGTGTTGATGGTGTCGTCTCTCATTCCACCACATTGCCACCACATGTTAATATGGAACCCACGTGGCATCAGCCTTGGTGCCACGCTCAAGTACCATCTAAACTGGTCTTCTGCCTCGTTCATAGAAAGAGCCAAGTGCTCACTTTCCCATGGAATTCCTATGGTGGTCAAGGTCTCCAGAGTGGCTAAATGTGGTCATCCATGTTAACATGATTGCAGCAGAGTAGCCTGACAAGTAACACTGCACAACCATGTCAATAACAGTGAGGAAAAGAAGCAATGTTTTATTTACAGTGTATGACGGGATGGGAATGCACTTTCCTCCAGGTGTTACAGATGGATAATGACATTTTAATTACACCAATTAGTGTCTTAATTCATTTGCATACAGTTAATGCATTATAGTATAGAGCAATCATGATCTAGTTTCCTTATCTGGATGTTATGTGCCATTCTCAGATACATGCAGTTCAGCCTGGATACTACTGTGTTACTGCGGTGCCTGCCTGTCTCCTCATACTCATCTTATCTCTTCAAACCAGTTTTAGGGGATACAGACCAGGGTAACTTGCCATCTCACACAAATAAACAAGTGAATAATTTGCTATTTCAGGAAATCAGACAAGTTGTCCATGCATAGATAGTGATCAAGTTGGTAAGAGATTGTTGGCTGCAGTTCCCCCTCCGAAGATACGACCAAAATAAAAATAAATACAGTTTATAGCTAACTGTAAAGCTGCCTCAATACTCCTTTTAAAAGCACCATATCGTAAAAAGGTCAATAACCAGTGCCACTCAGTTACTACTTTTTGTCTGCTGCTTATTGATTCTGATCCCATTCTTCTAATACAATCTAAAACAGTCACATTTGGCACAACAACAAAAATCTCCAAAGTAGCTGTGAGAGATAAGCCTGCATTGATTTACATAACTCTCCCAGCTTAAATGAAGACAAGGATAAGGAGGGGAAATAAGAGGAGTGATACAATAAAAGGAGAAAATTCTTTGAGCTGTTCTCTTTGAAGAAAGCAGGAGTAAAGTGAGAGTAAAATGTAGGCAAAGGGCCAAAAAGAAAAGCACAGAATGATCGAGCCATTCTTCACTGACCACCTCCACCATTAATCTTCACTGTAAAAACTGAGACCTACATGTACAAGATGAAATTCATAGAACCACCTTTTCTCATTGACCTCTCTCAGCTCCGAGATAAAATAGAGGTGGATGGATAGGCTACATGTTAAAGCTATAGAATTCTTTCAAGTGTCTTCTCTCGACACACATTTTATGAGCAAGTCCCATGGGAGTTCTGCCACTTAATCAAACCCACCTTACTACTGCAGCGCTGCGAAAACTCAATCTACTATGCAGTATCCACAGACAACCCACCAGTTCTATTATCTGTGTACAGTCATTTTGGAGGTTTCTGGTTAGGCTGCAGTTTTCTCCCTGAAATACACCAGCATTATGATATAGGCCTACACTACTGTGGAGTCAGTATAGTGGCAGGTGTCTCTACTCTACTCCCACGCAAGATTTCTGAGCCCAACATTGACCCCGCAGCCTACAGACACTCTCCCCACGGGTCATTAAAGGGGATCTATGGAAGGGAAATCAACCAAAACCCACTGAACCCTGATGGTAGGAAAGGCAACACTCTGTAACGATTGTCTTCCTCTTCGGATGAGGAATAAAAAGGATCGGACCAATATGCAGCGTGGTACGTGTCCATGTTAATAATTTATTTAAACTGACCACAAAATAACAAGAGAACGAAAACGAAACAGTTCTGTCTGGTGTAGACACAGAGACAGAAAACAACTACCCACAAAACTCATGTGGGCAAGAGCTACCTAAGTATGGTTCTCAATCAGAGACAACGACAGACAGCTGTCCCTGATTGAGAACCGGCCAAAAACAAAGAAATACAAAAATATAGAAAAAAGAACATAGAATGCCCACCCTAGTCACACCCTGGCCTAACCAAAATAGAGAATAAAAAGTCTCTCTATGGCCAGGGCATGACACACTCACTCTGGTGATTCAAGGTCGAGGTCACCAGAGAGTGAGAGATCAGGGGAGGGATTTGGGAAGCCTCAAAGGAGCCCTCTGTAAAAGCCGCTGTCATTTGTCCTTAATGAGAATAATGATTTGGGAGATTGGCAATCTTAGAGCTAGGATTTCTCCCCTAGCTGGTGCCCAGAGCAGTATGGAGATGGTTGGCCGAGCACGTTGCCCTCCCAGGTCAGGACTAATGTCGCTTTAAATCAGCCTCTCACAGTCCTCCTCTACTGGCTCGACATTCTCATTAAACTCTGGGTATTTATGGTTGGCCCATTTCCTCACGCATGTAGAATGCCTGATCAAGTGAATAAGTGTTGTCATGAGTATCTCCTACTTGACCACTCATTAAATGGTGTCTACATAACATGCCAATAGCAGCCATTTGTTATCATGCAACTAGAGGGAGAACAGTTAACGTCACATGGTAGATAAAACACATAGAGGGAAGGTTTCTACATTGGCTTTGATGACTCTCCTCTGGCCTGCTGTTCAAAGTGACCACAATGAAGCCACGGTCATGTGTCACTGAGAAAGTAATGTCTGTGTTGTTGTGTAATAAAAAGGTCATAGTGTGGTATGGCCTCATGTCTTTATAATGGAACCGAGCACTGAGCCCTCGACTCCTCAAAGACTGTCCAGGTCCATGAGTCCTCATCTTCAAGATTGCCATACTGGCCGCTGTTATACTACATCCCTATTGGGATTCCCTAACACTTGTGGAGATTTCCATGGGTTATAATTCTCTAAGCTTATATCTTACTTGTGTAATCATTAACAGCCCATGATCAAAGACCAAATCTGTCTTGTGCTTGGTATTTATCCACTAACACGGAGGATGACTGCTAAGCACTCCATTGAAGAAACCTGTCAGCCATCTCCCTACCCTTGCTTGCAGCACCACGCTGACCCTCCACCTCAGTCTGACAGTTCCCCTGTTTCACATATTGATCCGACTTACCACAAACGACACAACTTATGCTTGTATATAACCCACAATGCCCCTCTATCCTCCAAAGAGGGCAAGCCTAATTAAACCAATTTGTCCATGCTGACGCTTAAGGCAAAAGGCTGAGCTCTCTCCCATGATCACTGTCTACCCAGGGACAACTTAACAGGGAATCAATACCTTCTGATAAATGCCTCCCGACCCCAAGGGTGTTACCTAGAGTGGAAATGGCCCAGATAATTTCCTCTGTGGCCAACAACTGACCAGTCCTGCCTGGTATTGGCAGCTAGATAGGATTATTGATGGATCATTCATAATATCTCTTCTGGGCCGCAGTATGAGTTAGTGGACATTGATCGAGCTGTAACTCAACACAGTATGCACTGCTTTCCAGACCTTAACACATGACACAACTTGTCCATGGCATCAGCCTCTTTGTGTTATTCATTCATTTGCTAAGGAATCTGTATTATGGTGTATTAGCGCTGATAGGATGGATTACCTCTGTGGAGGTAAATAAAAGCGGGCTCTGCTGCTGTTGAGGTCTGGATGGAGTTGGGCTGTTCTCTGTCTACTCCAGTACAGAGATAGACAAGGTACTCCCCAGGGAGCCTCAGACTGACTCTGGGCTATTTATGGGAGGAACATGAGTTTCATGAGCTGGAGGTGGCTTCTTCTATAACAGAACCACTCTCAACAATGCCGCTGCCCCAGACAACAAGATCTGATTGTTTTTGTTGGTCTGAGTGAGCTGAACTGTTACTGTGCCCTCATCAGCCTCCTGTATCTGACAGAAATGCATTCTGTCTTAGGCTATAGTATATTTCACATTTTAAGTCTTAATTGTAGTATAGTATATATATAGAGAGAGTATACAGTAGTATATATTTTGCATTATTTTCATTGCCTATTGACATCCATTTTAGGGATATGACTAGACTGCCACCCTGTGTTCAACCAGTATACAACACAATGTGGACAATGACAACAGTTTGTTCTCACAGAGGAAATCATTAAATTAAGATGATTTCCTCCACAAGCAAATGCTGTACAAATATATATTAACTTTGGGATTGTTTGATAAACACTGAAAGTTTACATTGTATTTTGTGCACTTGTCCCAGAAATGAGCAGTTCATCAGGATGCATACTCTGTTGGGAATGGTGCTTAGTGGTTCATAAGGATCATCAGAGAATATTGATGCTTCTTGCAAATGTGTTGTTCCTCTTAATGGCATTCATTTACACCAATAATATTATGCACTAACATCACTTAACTGAAACATTACCTTACACAAGAAAACATTACATTTTTTTTACAGAGAAATTCCACCAAAGTGGCATCACTATTGCAAAGATGGTGAAAAGGATCTTATATTCTGACATATATAATAGGGTGCCTGATATATGGTTTGCTGACTGCAGAGGAACAAAAAAACATTTCCCTTGTGAGACCTTTTGAATTGAGTTTTCTTTATTTCATATAACAGGTTATGCTGTCTCCAGATCATACAAATTGAATGGATAAACCAGTTTCCACCACACCCCTAACTTGGGCTGACAGAACATTATATGCTTGAAAATGTATCTTGATGTGTTCTCTATTGGGAGGTGTGTTTCTTGTGAATGTCCTCCTGGAAAGAAACAGTTCACAGAATCCAGTGGAATGACAATTCCATATGGTCTCTCCAGAACACTGAATCACTCTCAGGTTGTAGGGAATTAGATTAGTCTGATTATCTTCCCAGAACAAATGTAACCTCACTACATTTAACAAGGATCATTCTCATTCATCATCTCAGTATTTGTGCAGTACAAACTGCCGTTAGATTAGGTCTTTGCATTTATCCATATGATCTACAGTATTTTCTTATTTACAGGTGCAGATATCTCTTTACTTCATCAAATATTTCAACAAACAAGTTAGACCTATTTAATAAACGCATGAACAAGACAGTAGAGGACAGAGGTATTTGTTTATTGAGGTAATACACAGTAAATGCACTAGGGGACACAATTGTGTCTATGGAGATGGGCATGTCAAACTCAGGGATAGACGGGCCTTGTCGCTTATTTTCTTAAGCTGGTGTTAGTGAGACAGCAATTTCTTACAAGGCCATGTGTTCGTACCTTAGTCTGCAATCATCATACTACCACTCTTTTAAGAACTGTGTAGACAGTTTAACAATTATAGTAAATTGCAATGTAGATAGAGCTGCAAAACACAAATAGATTGATGGACTTGAGGAGTTAAGGGATGAGCTGCAATATTCGTAGAGAGTGTTCCAGTAGGATTAAATTGTGAGGTTAGCTTTAAATCTGTGTATGCTCTCAATAATCCCCAAAAGCCTATTCTTTCCCACAAAGACCTTTCCTCAAGAGCCATGGAAGCATTAACCAAACACTCTTGGAGTGTGTGTAAGGCACCCAAGTCAGTGGGCAAGCCCAGCTGCCTCACCAGGCCAGATTGCAGAACGGTTATCCCCCTATTTCCACAGGGTTGCCATGGAGTTGGGAAGTGCAAACAACTCTGGTCATGTTGAATTCAGGCAGTGTTCAGACTATATTCAGGTTGGACAGGCATCCCAGGCCTCCGACTCCAGTTCCGGCCCTGCCACTACAAATGGGCACAGTAGGCTGAAAGGGTAAATCCCTTGGAAAACGTGTGAAATCAATAATGGTGTTCCTTTGCAACCACATAATAATCATGTTGAAACCAGTTCCAAGCAAGGATAGTAAATCACAGCTTTATTATACAGCTGATTACATCAAGTCATACAATTTCATACTGTGCATTGAAACATGTTACGGTTTCCACCTTGAACAACTGAAACAAGATGAACAATTGAAAAGGAAGCATGTCTAGACAGGAAATACTCTGTATAAGGCTTCGTACTCTACATTGCCTAGTTAGTTCCTATGTCTAAGCAGGTGTTTGTGTGTTGGGTATGTATGACGTCATGGCGGGTCACAGCGGCTGGGGCTCAAAAAAACTCCCACCAGCCTTCTGAGGTTACACAACTTTAAAGCTTCCAGTCCGCTTCCACCCAATGATTTATACAGTGCATTTCGGAAAGTATACTTATATAATTATATAATAAGTTATTTCTGTAAAAAAAAATATATATATGAATATGCAAAAATGTGTACAGTGCATTTGGAAAGTTTTCAGACCTCTTGACTTTTTCCACATTTTGTTATATTACAGCCTTATTCTAAAATGGATTAAATAAAACATTTTGTCTTACCAATCTACACACACAATACCCTATAATGACAAAGAGAAAACCGTTTTCTTTTTTTTTGCAAATGTGACCCGATTCAGGAAACTAGGCGTATGTCCCAAGTCACGACTTCACAGGAGAGCCTTTTGAATGTAAAAATAATATTTTTATCAAAATGTGTTTTTTTGGCAGAATTGCCTTCTCGAACATGTGAACTTTCATGTACCTTAATATCAAACGTGTATATCATCTGTAAATACCAATACAATTATTAAATTACGAGCCTAGTTGGTTTAGCCACAGAAAAGGTCGGCAACCTTCCCGCTAGCCAAGATTGGCTGAGATGATGAGTGGGCGGGACATGATGAGAGATGAGTTTGGATTGGTCTGCGGTGTTGCGTCTTTTGTCTTTAAAATGAGCTGCTTGTAATGCGTTAATACTCCTTTCTACTGCAGTTTTTTAGAAAGATATTATGTTAGCTATGGAGAACTGCAAATATGTTGTTACTGTTCTCAATAACATTGCTGGCATGAATTTATCAGCTGTTATCGACAAAGGTCATGGGGAAAAGGTGTGATTGACAACTTTCTGGACAAGGACACGTTTTGAAATCAGTGGAACACAACGGACCAAATAAGCTGTGTAAACTAAACAGAAACAACACAGGGTGTCTTATAAAAGGGGTTGCAGTCTGCCATTAAGCTTTCATTAATGTATACAGGTAAAAAATCTAGCTACAGATTCAGATATTATACGTTTCTAATTTTGTCTGAAAATGGTTTTCATTGCAAGCTAAAGCTTGCTGTTAGCCATCCAGCCATTGAACAATGAACATACCTTTTTTGGTTAACTATAGCTTGCTATGACAATCGGTTTGTATTGCTAGTAACGTTATTCTATGGATTGGGATTATAGTTACTTTTTTAGCTCGCTAGCTAACATTAATTTAAGTGTGTGTAACGTTAGTGATGTTTTCTCAGAATGCCATTTCGCATTGCTAGTTACAGCCTAATGTTAGCTGACAATCGGTTTGTATTGCTAGTTAAAGCTTGCTGTTAGCTAGCCAGCTGACGTTAGATGGCTGGCTAGCTACAGTAGCTAGTATTACCTTTATGAACTGTGTGTAGTGATGTTATCAGAATGCCGTTTCGCATCTATTGTATAATAATGCTAAAATATTTGTATCTGGAATTTGTCTTTCAGCATTAAATCAGTAGAACACGCCTGACTAATCCACAAGTCATACAGTCATCAAAAGAGAGCTGGCCCAAGCAAAAGAAGGCAGCAGCGCAGCCATCAACTACATGCACCATTTCTTCACCAACTACGGAGTTGGTAAAACACTGCTGACCTGAATTGTAATAACTGCAGTGGCCAAAACAAGAACAAGTTTGTGCTCTGGTATTTTGCCTGGTGGACCATGCACAAGCTCCACCACAGTCTGGACCTTCACTTCCTGATCACAGGCCACACCAAGTTTGCCCCTGACTTTGCTTCGGCCTCATCAAGCAGCGCTTCAGAAAGACCAGAGTGTACACTTTGTTAGAGATTGCTGGGGTTGTGAAGGACAGCACTGTGACGGGTCAACATCCCACAGCTGGTTGGACTGGAGGATGGTACGGTGCTGGTGGAAAGCCATGGCTGGCAACAACACCTGACTCCCTACTTCAGGCCTCTGCCACAGATCAAGCAGTGCCAGCCCATCAGGTAAATAAAATGTATTTGCATGAGGTTACTCTTATCTAAACTTGGGAGGTGACTTGATGTTGTGCAGGGTTGTAATGTCTTCTGATTTTTTTTGTCATTCTCTGTTTTACAGCTTCGATGCTCTGGAGCCTGGTGTTGTTGGAGCGTTCGGACTGTCGGGACCAGGTTTCAGCTGCTGCGCAACGCTGACATCCTTCCTCCCATAGATGGTCTGCCTGTAAAAGCACCACCTGGACTGGACACAGCTAGACAATATTTTTGACAAGATCAGGGAGTTGTGCGACGAAGAGGCTATAGACATCACATGCTCTACACTAAAGTCAAGGGTAGGACAGAAACAGGTTCTCCGAATATTCCCCTGTTCATGCATGGTTTGGACGGACCAGTCATCAGCAGTGCCTCTATTCACATGACTCTCTCCTAACACTCACGCCATATGTTGCTGATATTTTTCTTTATCCTGCTGCTCAGCCACTTTACCCCTGATTGTATGCATATAACAACCTCGTCTATCACTATTGTTATTGATGTTGTTCTTGTACATACTGTATATTTTATTTATATTGACACTATTTCTGATATTACTACTATGCAAGTAACCATTTGGCTTTGGCTGTACCATTTACACGTTCTGTAGAGACCATCCACTCAGCAAGACTTAGCAAAATATTTGATATATAAAATGAATATTGATGTGTGGTCGTAACATGATTTTGTGACATAACACAACAATATCATGTGTTCGTATCACGTGTCCACCACTTAAATATATGGCGCATGCATCTGTTTTATATACTGTACATGTGCACCTCACTCAGGTTTCAACTCAGGCATGCCCTTAACTTATGTATGGTATACTATGTGATAAGTGCATGTGTAACAGTACATAAAGTATGCTAATGTACTGGTGTGAAGGCATTTGGGCAGTGGTGTAAAGTACTTAAGTAAAAATACCCTAAAGTACTAATTAAGTAGTTTTTTTGTGCTATCTGTACATTACTATTTATATTTTTGGCAACTTTTACTTTACTACATTTTGTAAAGAAAATAATGTACTTTTTACTCCATCCATTTTCCTTGACGCCCAAAAGTACTTGTTACATGTTGACAGGAAAATTGTCCAACTCAAACACTTATCAAGAGAACATCCCTGGTCATCCATACTGTCTTTGATCTGGCAGACTCACTAAACACACATGCTTCGTTTGTAAATTATGTTGGAGTGTGCCACTGGCTATCCATCAATAAAAAATAATTCAATTTTGCTGTCTGGTTTGTTTAATATAAAGAGGTTGAAATGGTTTATATTTTTACTTTTGATACTTAAATACATTGTGCCTCTGGCTATCCATCAATATGATATATTTTTTTTTAAATACAATTGTGCCACCTGGTTCAATATAAGGAATTTGAAATGATTTATACTTTTATTCAAGTATGACAATTTAGTGCTTTTTCCACCACTGGGTGTGGCTGGGGGTTCTAGCATTTCTTTCACACGACCCGTCAATTTAGACAAGTGTATCAGGGTAAGCGTCATCTAATATTTATATCTGGACACTTTCTGTTTACCTGGAATTTTTCCTTATTGTAGGCTACTACCACTTTTAGTCTTTAGCACATGACATCATGTGAATCCTTAAAGAGATGGGTGGGGATGGCTTAAGAGGGTGTGAACAATGCTGAATGGATGTATACAAAGGAGTAGGTACCAAAACATTCAAAGGCCCTTTTCTCAAAAGTGAATTTACAAATATATCAACTTTCAAAGCAGAATTACTTTCCCGTTGTTCCTCAAAAATGCTGTGTATGATATACCATTTTGTAGCTCTTGAGCCTCTACTTTTATTCAATGTAAAAAACAGAGATTCAAATTTTGCTACATAAAACCAAATTCAGGGGGTGAGTCACAAATGTATTAAAATGTTTTTAAAAAACCTACAGAGAAGAAACTCCCCAAATGCAGAGAGAAAACTCCCCAAATACAGGTGTGTTAAGCTTGTAGCGTCAAACCCAAGAAGACTTGAGGCTGTAATCGCTGCCAAAGATGCTTCAACAAAGTACTGAGTAAAGGGTCTGAATAGTTATGTAAATGAAATATTCAGTTTTCTGTTCAGAAATTAGCAAAAAATAAATAAAACATATTTTTGCTTTGTTATTATGGGGTATAGTGTGTAGATTGATGAGGGGGGTAAACGATTGAATACATTTTAGAATAAGGCTGTAATGTAACAAAATGTGCAAAAAGTAATGGTGTCTGAATATTTTCCGAAAACACTGTTTATACAGTTGAAGTCGGAAGTTTACATACACCTTAGCCAAATACAACACAGTTTTTCACAATTCCTGACATTTAATCCTAGTAAAAATTCCATGTCCAACGTCAGTTAGGATCACAACTTTATTTTAAGAATGTGAAATATCAGAACAATAGTAGAGAGATTGTTTTATTTCAACTTCTATTGCTTTAATCACATTCCCAGTGGGTCAGAAGTTTAAATACACTCAATTAGTATTTGGTAGCATTGCCTTCAAATTATTTAACTTGGGTCAAAAGTTGTGTGCAGCGTTCCACAAGCTTCCCACAATAAGTTGGGTGGATTTTGGTCCATTCCTCCTGACAGAGCTGGTGTAACTGAGTCAGGCTTGTAGGCCTTGCTCGCACATGCTTCTTCAGTTCTGCCCACAGATTTTCTATAGGATTGAGGTCAGGGCTTTGTGATGGCCACTCCAATACCTTGACTTTGTTGTTCTTAAGCCATTTTGCCACAACTTTGGAAGTATGCTTGGGGTCATTGTCCATTTGGAAGACCCATTTGCGACCAAGCTTTAACTTCCTAAGTTAAACTCCCAAAAATAATGTTAGTTTATGTTCTTTTTAAACTTCTAAAATCATTTTTTTTTAACATTTAGCTCGACATTAAATTACTTGAAAAATCAGTGCGGCTAGAGCAGCTTGCTATAGAGCGAGCAAACTATAGTTGTTTACATACATTTCGTGTCCGACACTTGCCTGTCCAATGTAACAGATATTTTGAAGGGTGGGGAGAGAATGAGAGAGAGTGGAGGAGGAGGCTTGGCTTGAAGTGCTGGGCATCTTGTTATGAAGTGTATTATCTGAATTAGGCCCACATAAATATACCTATGGAGGAGCAGCCTCTATGATGGAACTTTGAATGTCTTTCAACTTCTGAGAGTTGGCTTAACGTTGGATCAGAGCAAGCTAGCAAGCGAACAAGCTTGTGTGTGCAGAGTGGCACCAGAATTTAAATAAAAACACTTACCTTTTTGTAGTAACTATAGTATCCTTAACTAGCATTGAAAATGTTAATCAATTTTTCTCTAATAAAAATTCTCTCTTCCTAATTTCTGAATCTTTGGAGCTAGAAACAGAGCTGCCATGTCTACCGGCGCCATCTTGTATATGCTTTGATTTTTTTTAATCACTCTTGAAACATCAGTAGGCTACAGGAGCACACACTGTCAAAGGTGGGTGACAGAGGGAGGGCTTTGCATAGACGCCTTGTTACGTTTCTTTGTGGGGACTAGAAAAAAATGCCTGGAACGTAAAATAACGTTATTAAACGGTTCCCATGATTTTTAAAATTTTGGTTCTGTTCAGGAATGGTACAGATCACTTTAGTTCGGAGTTCAGTTTCTGTTCCTCTAAAATGTTTGCTATATTAAATTTTTTAGTTCTGTTCCCTGAACCAGTTCCAGCCCCTCAAACGTTTAAATTATATTAAATACAGTGCTGTGAAAAAGTATTTTCTCCCTTCCTGATATCAAATGTTTTTTGCACATTTGTCACACTTAAATGTTTCACATCATCAAACAAATTGAAATATTACACAAAGATAACCCCAGTAAACACAAAATGCAGTTAAGTGATTATTTTATTTATTACGGGAAAAAAGCTATCCGAACCTTCATGACCCTATGTGAAAAAGTAATTGCCCCCTAAACCTAATAACTGGTTGTGCCACCCTCAGCAGCAACAACTGCAATCAAGCATTTGCGATAACTGGCAATGAGTCTTTCACATCGCTGTTGAGGAATTCTGGCCCACTCTTCTTTGCATAATTGTTTTAATTCAGCCACATTGGAGGGTTTCCGAGCATGAACCGCCTTTTTAAAGGTCACGCCACAACATCTCAATCGGATTCAAGTCTGGACTTTGACTAGGCCACTCAAAAACCTTAATTATTTTTTTTAAGCCATGGACATGCTGGTGTGTTTTGGATCATTGTCCTGCTGCAGAACCCAAATGCACTTCAGCTTGAGGTCACAAAATGATGGCCGGACATTCTCCTTCAGGATTTTTGGGTAGAGAGCAAATTTCATGGTTCCATCAATCACAGCAAATCGTCCAGGTCCTGAAGCTGCAAAGCAGCCCCAGACCACTACCATATTTGACTGTTTGTATGATGTTCTTTTTCTGAAATGCTTGTGTTACTTCCACACCAGTTGTAACGGGACGCACACCTTCCAAAAAGTTCAACTTTTGTCTTGTCAGTCCAAAGAATATTTTCCCAAAAGTCTTGGGGATCATCAAGTTGTTTTTTTTCCAAAAGTGAGACGAGCCTTTATGTTATTTTTGGTCAGCAGTGGATTTCGCTTCGGAACTCTGCCATGGATGCCATTTTTGCCCAGTCTCTTTCTTATGGTTGAGTCATGAACACTGACCTTAACTGAGGCAAGTGAGGCCTGCAGTTCTTTAGATGTTGTTGTGGGTTCTTTTGTGACCTCTTGGATGAGTCATTGCTGCGCTCTTGGGGTAATTTTGGTAGGCCGGCCACTCCTGGGATGGTTCACCACTGTTCCAAATTATCTCCATTTGTGGATAATGGCTCTCACCGTGTTTCGCTGGAGTCCCAAAGCTTTAGAAATGGCTTGTAACCCTTTCCAGGCTGATAGATGTCAATTACTTTGTTTCTCATCTGTTCCTGAATTTCTTTAGATCCCGGCATGATGTCTTGCTTTTTGAGATCTTTTGGCCTACTTCACTTTGTCAGACAGGTTCTATTTAAGGGATTTCTTGATTCAACAGGTCTGGCAGTAATCAGGCCTGGGTGTGGCTAGTGAAATTGAACTCAGCTTTCCAAAAAATGTGATTAACCACAGCAAATTCATGATTTAACAAGGGAGGTCAATTACTTTTTCACATAGGGCCATGAAGGTTCGGATAGCCTTTTTCCCTTAGTAAACACAATTATCACTTAAAAACTGCATTTTGTGTTTACTTGGGTTATCTTTGTGTAATATGAACATTTGTTTGATGATCTCAAACATTTAAGTGTGACAAATGTGCAAAAAAATTTAAATCAGGAAGGGGGCAAATACTTTTTCACAGCACTGTATATATAGAGAGAGATAATTAACAGGTGTGCCTTGTTAAAAGTTGATTTGTGGAAATTCTTTCCTTCTTAATGCGTTTGAGCCAATCAGTTGTGTTGTGACAAGGTAGGGGTGGTATACAGGAGAGAGCCCTATTTGGTTAAAGACCAAGTTCATATTATGGCAAGAACAGCTCAAATAAGCAAAGAGAAATGACAGTCCATTACTTTAAGACTTGAAGGTCAATCAATTCGGAAAATGTAAATTAATTTGAAAGTTTCTTCAAGTGCAGTCGCAAAAACCATCATGCACTTATGACACAGTTTCACTGTAGCTAAAGATGGCTAGTTTGACCTAAATGTCCATGGATTTTCCTCATAGTTCTTTGGAAGTTATTTCAATCGTGCAATTCGATCTTTCCCATTTTGTCTCAAGATGCAACAAGAAATGAATATCATGACTCACTCAATCCATGCCTGATGATTACAATCATACTGTTAACCTTATGTTTATTATTGGCTTCTCCACAAAGCATCTGAGTATCCTCCAGTATTCCATGACCTGCTGGTATATGATCAATGTCAGTGCAGACGCACATGTTGAACACTGGTTGTTGTTACTCCCTGTGCTGTCAGAACAGGCCAAGCTAGACCTTGCCAAATGTTATCTCATTGGCATCTTATGAAAAACTAACTTCATTATGTGAAAGAATTACCCAATGATGACTGACTGGGAACTGAACTATGAGTCTGATACAATTCTAATATTGCCCAATCGTTTTCTGGAAATCGCTAGTAGTTTGCAGAACACAACCCCTTTGTCAGCTTTCTCAAAGCTCACATCTGTCATAGATAAAGTCACTTCAACGGCAATTACTTGGCCTTACTGGACAGACTAATCTGTACTGAATGATCAATATCAGTTCTAATGGTATGAAGCATACATGCAGTACAAGTTGGGGGAAAAAATGAAATGGCTTGTTAGTTTATGAATTGTGAACATTTGGGGATAGATTGTACTAAGCATAACTACAGGTTTAATTTACCTCTGTTTAGCTCCCATTGGGATATTTCAGTAATATACAGAAATGGGTCGTGGTCTGGAGATGGCCAACTCCGATATCCTCTACACGTACTGTAGTATGACATTCAACATGTCAAAAAGTGTAAATGGCCATTTCAATGCTGGCACTGGGAAGTGCTGATCCTGCACTCTCTACTCTAAACGCTTGCTCACAGCTTGTTAGATGGATTCTAAAAAACTATTTTATGACTGAATACAATGGCTTGGAAGTATCTTAGGATGGTGTAAACTGCAAACAGCATGGTGGAAACAGTAGCAACTTGATGCACTGCTAGCCTTGAACTGGCTTCAACAGTGGGAACAAATTATTGTAGTTTGGGTCTTACTCCCATTGAACTCCATACATTTTTTTTCTCCAGCTTTGCCAGAAACAGGTTTGCATACTGCAGCAGTCTGCCAAAGTAAACACAACGTTTGTTGTACAGACCAGCCGTGGTTTATGTGCTTGAAAGTTATGCTTGACTTTAAGGATGGTTTCTATCTCAAGATCGTTTTCGAAAATGTTTTTGAAATGTGATGAAGAAGTGGATAATATTAGAAACTCCTCTCGTCTCTCTATCTAAAACATAAAACTTAACATTAAGATTACAATCAGTAGAGTCTGTTGAAACATATTTTGGTGTTCACTTAAGGGATGGTGAACTTAAATGTATTTTTAAATGGTTTACATTGGACGGATTGAAATCCTTTTCTTGGGTACTCAATGTGACTGTCTGTCATCACAGGGCCTTTTAGACGGTGGCTTTCAGCATTAGACCTCTTCTAACCTGATCAGTTATCTGAATAGAAAGTGTCAGGGGTCATATAGGAGCTGAGGTGGACACTAGTTGTCAATGACCCCTATAATCTTCACCTCAGGCCTGCCCACCTGCAGCAACTGCTGTTCCCCTTACTCTTTTGGATAAGTATCAGTCATGCAACAAACAATATGATTTGAACAAATCTCAATCCAATAGGTAATAGTGACTGTGACCAAGATTCTTACACACCTTTCTTTTTAGATTTGTCAGAGTTAAGACAAACCTCGGTGAATCTACAGAATCGGTCCAATAGTATTGTACTGTAGAGCCAGCTAAACAAGTACTTACTAACTGGCCACAGGCAGAAGCATTAGATTATAACATTGGAAGCCAAAACAAATAAAAACAGATTCAGATTGTCTCTGAGATTCATAGCGTGCACAGCGTCCAGGAACCCAGTCAGACTCCAATGACCATGAGAACCCCTGGTCCAGGTCAGCAGACATGATAGCAGGTGCTAATCATGTTGCACAGAGATAGAACAAAATCTCAGAGTGTTTTTTGCTTTAATGTTGTTGTTTCCTGTTATCAGCCATGAAAGGTATTTTGTTTCATGCTAAGAATGAAAGTTGTGTGAGTTGCACAACTTAGCACTGTTAATGCATTTCACCGTATATGAAGTATAGTTTATCAACGCTTTGATCTATACCGTAGGATATGCCAACAAGTTTTGATTGAGACAGTTTAATGAACATTTTACAAGTCATTTTCATCCAATAAAGTTTCCCTTTACTGACATGCTCTCCTTATAGGATCCAACAGAGTTTGTAGATGCCAGGAGACTCTTTAAATGCATTTGCATTAATGGGAGATAGCTTGTTGCTGTGAGTGACGGCTAGTGAACTGCCAGTAAAATCCCGGAATTGCATAACATCATTTAGTCTGTCCATGGGAATGTCCATCTTTATTTGAGCTTTTTCACTATTTTCTCTTTCCTTATGGGACTTCCCTTTGGCTTGTATTCATATTATTTCTGATACCATCTACTTTGAACAGGACAATGAGTGTAGTATGCCAATTACTATCTCTCTGCATCTGTGTAATTATGTAGTGCTCTCATCTCTTCCTCTTCTCCACTTCCCTCAGCTTTCGTCTAATTTTCACAAACCTTTTTTCAGCATTGCTCAAATTGGCATATTATTAGACCAAAAAGTTATGAAGCCCTATTCAATCAAACTCCTATTCAGATTAATTCAAATTCAATTAATAAAACAATTACCAAGTGTGTAAACTAAAAGAAAATCACTATTGTATACTAGATCTATATTTATATCTGTTTAATGTTTTAGTCCACTTCATTAAATAATTCATCTCTATGACTAAAGTATATGAAATAGTGGATATAGTAGAGTACTGTATATAGACAGACAGTATAGTGTATTTTATAATGTAGTTCCCATGGCAGAGTTTGTGATATGTCCCAGCTGTTGAACATCTGCAGATGTGCATTTCCTGCCCTGAGTAAAAGGGCCTGTCAATCCCATTGTAACGATTCTCTTCTTGTGAAGTAGAGGCGGACCAAAGCGCAGCGTGGTGGTTGTTCATTGTAATTTATTGACGACACTATACATGAACAAACTAACGAAAAAACAAGAAACGTGAGAACTCAAAACAGCCCTGTCTGGTGCAAACACAAAAACAGGAACAATCACCCACAAACACACAGTGAAACCCAGGCTACCTAAATATGGTTCCCAATCAGAGACAATGACGAACACCTGCCTCTGATTGAGAACCATATCAGGCCGAACATAGAACTAGACAAACTAGACATGAAACATAGAATGCCCACTCAGATCACACCCTGACCAACCACAACATAGAAATATACAAAGTAAACTATGGTCAGGGTGTGACAGTACCCCCCCCCCCCAAGGTGCGGACTCCGGCCGCAAAACCTGAACCTATAGGGGAGGGTCTGGGTGGGCATCTGTCCGCGGAGGCGGCTCTGGCGCTGGACGTGGACCCCACTCCATAATAGTCTTTGTCCACCTCCTTAGCGTCCCTAGATAGGTGACCCTCCTAAGAGACAGCTCGGGACAGAGGGACAGCTGCTCGGGACAGAGGGACAGCTGCTCGGGACAGAGGGACAGCTGCTCGGGACAGAGGGACAGCTGCTCGGGACAGAGGGACAGCTGCTCCGGGCGGAGGGGCTCTAGCGGCCCCTGGCTGACTGGCGGCCCCTGGCTGACTGGCGGCACTGGCGGCCCCTGGTTGACTGGCGGCGCTGGCGCTGGGCTGACTGGCGGCACTGGCGGCCCCTGGTTGACTGGCGGCACTGGCGGCCCCTGGCTGACTGGCGGCACTGGCGGCCCCTGGCAGACGGGCGGCGCTGGCGGCGCTGGGCAGACGGGCGGCACTGGCGGCCCCTGGCAGACGGGCGGCACTGGCGGCCCCTGGCAGACGGGCGGCACTGGCGGCGCTGGGCAGACGGGCGGCACTGGCGGCGCTGGGCAGACGGGCGGCACTGGGCAGACGGGCGGCGCTGGCGGCGCTGGGCAGACGGGCGGCGCTGGCGGCGCTGGGCAGACGGGCGGCGCTGGCGGCGCTGGGCAGACGGGCGGCGCTGGCGGCGGACAGGCGGGAGGCTCCGGCAGAGGCGCCGGACAGGCGGGAGACTCCGGCAGCGCTGGAGAGGAGGAAGGCTCTGGTAGCGCCGGAGAGGCGGGAGACTCCGGCAGCGCTGGAGAGGAGGAAGGCTCTGGACGGATGGGCCGGAGAGACAGCCTGGTACGGGGAGCTGCCACCGGAGGGCTGGGGTGTGGAGGTGGTGACGGATAGACCGGGCCGTGCAGGCGCACTGGAGCTCTTGAGCACCGAGCCTGCCCAACCTTACCCGGTTGAATGGTCCCGGTCGCCCTGCCAGTGCGGCGAGGTGGAATAGCCCGCACTGGGCTATGCAGGCGAACCGGGGACACCGTGCGCAAGGCTGGTGCCATGTAAGCCGGCCCAAGGAGACGCACTGGAGACCAGATGCGTAGAGCCGGCTTCATGGCACTTGGCTCGATGCCCACTCTAGCCCGGCCGATACGCGGAGCTGGAATGTACCGCACCGGGCTGTGCACCCGCACTGGGGACACCGTGCGCTCCACAGCATAACACGGTGCCTGCCCGGTCTCTCTAGCCCCCCGGTAACCACAGGAAGTTGGCTCAGGTCTCCTACCTGGCGTAGCCATACTCCCTGTTAGCCCCCCCCCAAGAAATTTTTGGGGCTGACTCCCGGGCTTCCATCCACGACGCCGCGCTGCCTCCTCATACCAGCGCCTCTCCGCTTTCGCCGCCTCCAGTTCTTCTTTGGGACGGCGATATTCTCCTGGCTGAGCCCAGGGTCCTCTTCCGTCTAATTCGTCCTCCCATGTCCATACCTCCTCGCGCTGCTCCTGCTGCTGCTTTTTCCTTTGCCCATTACCACACCGCTTGGTCCTGTTGTGGTGGGTGATTCTGTAACGATTCTCTTCTTGTGAAGTAGAGGCGGACCAAAGCGCAGCGTGGTGGTTGTTCATTGTAATTTATTGACGACACTATACATGAACAAACTAACGAAAAAACAAGAAACGTGAGAACTCAAAACAGCCCTGTCTGGTGCAAACACAAAAACAGGAACAATCACCCACAAACACACAGTGAAACCCAGGCTACCTAAATATGGTTCCCAATCAGAGACAATGACGAACACCTGCCTCTGATTGAGAACCATATCAGGCCGAACATAGAACTAGACAAACTAGACATGAAACATAGAATGCCCACTCAGATCACACCCTGACCAACCACAACATAGAAATATACAAAGTAAACTATGGTCAGGGTGTGACACCCATGATCATGTGCTTAGCAGGATCCTGTTGTTTCCATGTTACTATGTACCCTTAGCAGGATCCTGTTGCTTCCATGTTATGTACATTTAGCAGGATCCTGTTGCTTCCATGTTATGTACCCTTAGCAGGATCCTGTTGCTTCCATGTTATGTACCCATAGCAGGATCCTGTTGCTTCCATGTTATGTACCCTTAGCAGGATCCTGTTGCTTCCATGTTATGTATCCTTAGCAGGATCCTGTTGCTTCCATGTTATGTACCCTTAGCAGGATCCTGTTGCTTCCATGTTATGTACCCTTAGCAGGATCCTGTTGCTTCCCAGAGCTCTGTAATCTGTAATCGGACTCCACTATGCAGATCCTTGAGGGGAGGGCCACCAGGCACACTGCCTAATAGTTCCCGAGACATCATCTACCCCCCCAATCATCCTCTGTCACTGTGGACTGAGAGGGAGCACGACAACACAAACAGCAGTGTGCAGGCTCCTCCAGTTAAGGAGGCATTTCCTCTTGTGCCTTCTCCCACATTGATAAGAGGCACCAGTGGGATGGGGAGGCTGGGGACGCACCAGCGTAATTGGTGATTCCCTGAGAATGTGTCACGTGAGTGTGCAAATGCACTTGCCAGAATTCATTTGTCATGTCTTATCTATTAGATTGCGATGTTCAGAAGGGAGGCGAGGAGCGGGACAGGGGGTCCGCTGGGACAGCCTTCCCCCTCAGCCGTTACAGTGTCATAAACCTATGTTATCTCTGGGTTGGAAGTGGACATAGTCACGACAGAGAGGGCCAAGAGCATCAGACTCACTTTGGGAATACAGTACTGTACACCCCCTCTGCCATTCAGACACACTGGAGGAGGAGGAAGAGGAGGAGGTATGGTTGTTTTTCTTACTGTACTGTACCCTGAAAGGGACAGATGTAGGACCACTTAAATCCCTCGTCCTGCCGCCCCTCCACATAAAGGAGAAGCTCCTTAGTTGGGATCCTTGGAGTTGAATTCCAAATCATGGCCCATTAAGTCCCCTCCAGGGCCATCCCACATATATGTGTCAGTGTGTTATGACCATGCTGTCACTGTTTCCCATAAATACCCCATTCATCCCCTATGACTAATCCTTCCATCTAGAGCTGTCCTGACTGTACAGGTACCAGTAGACTAGGGCTCCTTTACAGCCAGGTGTAGAGGAGTGACCCTGGGCCCGGGAAGACCCAGATTGTTGGCCAGCTGAACATTAGATTAGAGTGGCATTTGTCTTGTTCTAAAACATGTCCCGATGATGGATGAGTTCTGTCTAGTGTCCCTCTTTTGTTCCCTGGAGATATAGCATCACATGTAAGGAACTAAGGACATGAGAGAAGTGCCTCTCCTATGATCCCACCTGATGTCTCTGTATGGACATAAAAACAGAAAACACCATGTTTCCCCAGTAAGAATGGCACTAATAGTACAATCTGTCCTGCTACCCTGTTTAAATGTAAATACATTTTTTTTTACAGTACTACTACACAAACAATAGATACAGTA
This sequence comes from Oncorhynchus mykiss, assembly GCF_013265735.2. Taxonomy (NCBI): domain Eukaryota; kingdom Metazoa; phylum Chordata; class Actinopteri; order Salmoniformes; family Salmonidae; genus Oncorhynchus; species Oncorhynchus mykiss. Next base: position 42,242,138 of record NC_048583.1, read on the forward strand.
TATACTGTACAGTAGTAGATTCTCCCAGAGCTGTGCTCTGCCACCATTTGTGCTGAGCCCACAGGCTGGAGTGGAGTTTAGCCCAGAGGAAGTCCCTCTATGACCCATCTGTAAAGGTGATTAAGGCCCCATTAACATGGTCCTCATGGACACTGCAGGCTGGCCCTGACATTCTCCATCTGCTGCATGCTCCTGGTGTGGAGGCTACTACACTACACGGAATTATACTTAACTACTGTACCCAGCAATCAGTGGTGGGGAGATGGAGATTGTTACCATGGGAAGCTTTGGTAAAGATGTACAGTGTACACTGCCTATAAGTATCTGAAGTGGTTTGACGTAAGCAAAGCTAATTGAGATGATGAGATGTGGTAATAGTCATTAGGTGTAGGTTTCAGATGACTTAAATGCACTTTCTTGCAGCAAGCAGCAGGGTCAATTAACCTTCATCATTTTGGAACAGTGGATGCATTGTTATTTTTCTGATATTACAGTGAATTAAATTATTATCCTTGTTTTGCAGCTTGTTCTTTCACGGTTGGTTTAAGTGCTAATTACCTTGCTTAAATGTGATGTTTGTACACAAAGTTATCTTATTCTCTATTAGCTCCCCAGACCTGTTCCTAAGCACCGCCATGTGATTTTCGCAACCTGTTCCTTAATGTTTAATATGATCCAATGTAATCTAGGCCTCTTTGCTGCTAAAGGGCCATAATTCATACATGCAGGTCAGGAGCTTTGATGAAGTGGACGTTGTGAAGCTTCTGTCAGGCCCCTATTTAATCACAGCTCTGCTCTGTAATGGATTGTGCCATTTCGACTGGGCCAGTTATGTTGACATGAAAGCACTTGAGCACTTCCTGCAGGCTGGCATAACTGGGCTTGTGCCTTCAAACCCTCATCTCATCGGCACCACTATGAAATCAGATTGGAGGAGGAGAGGGGGCGGAGGGGAAGCATCTAACAAGACTGTCAAAACACCACCAGCCTCTCCTTAATCCCAACCATTCAACTCTGCCTAAACACAGAGCGACTCAGTGTCAACACAGTCTTATTAACACACTGCAAGGCTTTGGATGGGAATCCTCAGTAACTCTCAACCATGACGTGGGGTTTATCCCCGCTCCACCCGTCCCGTTTGGAGCTACTGCTCTGAGGGGAAGGTGTAGCACCGGGGCAATTCCACGGTAAAGTAATTAGGCTTTGACATCACTTTTAAATGTATGCCAAACAAACAACATTGATTTCAAAGTTTAAAGAACCATACAACTCTATGCACAAGGACTACCTTTAAAAAATGTCACAGAACTGTGCAGATGCAAACTTTGGAAAGGGAATTATGGTAAAATGTCCTTCAGGTTTTTGTGCGTCCACATTTCCGAACACTTTTGAATATCTGCTCCAAATTAAGATTCAAAGATGTCTGCAGAAATACTGGGGTGTCAACTATGACATGGCACCTATTTTGGTTATTAAACTACAGTAAGTGAAGTGGATTTACACCCCGTTACGGTAACATAATTATATCATGGGTCCATGATCTGTACTACACAGAAATGCATAATTATGGATATGAATCTCATTCTGCTCATGTTTCACAAGTTTGGACATCACAGCACAGAACAGCAGAGCACAGCAGAGTACAGTGCAGTACAATACAGCAGAGCAGAGTAGGGTAGAGTTCAGTACAGTAGAGTGGAGTACAGTAGACTACAGTACAGCGCAATGCAGTACAGTACAATATACAGTACTGTCCTTTCTGAGGATCGCCACCTTGTAGTGGTGGAGAAGCTTGCACAGTTCCAGTGATCCCGAAGCCGTCTGGAGTTGAGCTAGCTTCTGGTAGGGTCACCCACTGTGTTAAGGTCAATGGGGAGGTTCCAGACAAAGTGGAATCCAACCAAGACCTCAACAGTAGAGCAGGCGGAAGATGACGTCAAGCCACAATGGCTGGTAGGCTGCCATCGTCTTGGACTCCATGCCACTGGACTGTGTGGTGGCTGCCCGTGCATCAGTCTCGCACAGGCGTCCTTTAAAAAGGAATCCGCCCTATACATCCCAGACTAAAGTCCTATGGTGTTCAGCAATGGGCGTAGGGGACAGGATTGTGTGATCTGGCTGTCTCTGCGCTCTTGGACTGAGGCAGATAGAGCTTTCAGCAGCTACACCCAGCTACACCCAAAGGTTCCCTAAAAATAGCTTGCCTCGAAAACTCCTGACTGGGTCACCAGAGGGGTCACCCACATGCGGTCAAAAACAAAGAAAAATCACATTTGGAACCTTGAATGTTCGCACCCTAATGGATAGTGAAACCAGTGATCAACCCGAGAGGAGAACTGCGATCATAGTGAGAGAACTAAGGTGGTGCCAGATTGACATAGCTGCCCTCTCTGAAACCCTTCTGGCAGATGAAGGGCAACTGAAAGAGGAGAAGGGTGGGTACACCTTGTTCTGTGGGAAAGCAGCTGATGAGCCCAGGATCCATGGCGTTGGATTCACAATCAAGAGCCAGCTCATCAGCCACCTCTCTGAACTTCCCATTGAGATCATGACCGTCTGTCTGGTGCTTGCTAACACCAGATGGCAACAGTTGTGAGTGCCGATGCCACAATTCTGGACTCACAGGAGGAAGTAAGGAGACCTTCTATGCCAGCTTAGACGCATCACTGGCAAGCATCCCAAAGGAGGATAAGATCATTCTTCTTGGGGATTTCAATGCCAGGGTTGGGGACCACAACCTTTAGAGAGGCACAATAGGAAAGGAAGGCATCGGCAACATAAACTCCAATGGAGTTTTTCTCCTCATCATCCTCATGCTCATGTGCTGAGTACAACTTTACCATCACTAACACTCTTTTCCATCAGATAAAAACAAACTCAAAGCTCTTGAAGGCACCCCCACTCCAAACGGTGGCATCTAATTGTTTATGTCACTGTTCGAGCTCGGTAGAACAGAGATGCTAAGTCTGGTAAGATGAGGTGTGTTTTTGTCAATAACAGCTGGTGCGCAACGTCTAATATTAAAGATGTCTCGAGGTATTGCTCGCCTGAGGTAGAGTACCTTATAATAAGCTGTAGACCACACTATCTACCAAGAGAGTTCTCATTTGTATTATTCGTAGCCGTCTATTTACCACCACAGACCGATGCTGGCACTAAGACCGCAATCAAACAACGCTATAAGGCCATATAGCAAACAAGAAAATGCTCATCCAGAAGCGGCGCACCTAATGGCCGGGGACTTTAATGCAGGCAAACTTAAATCAGTTTTACCAAATTTTTACTAGCATGTCACATGTGCAACCAGAGGGGAAAAAAACTCAAGACCAACTTTACTCCACACACAGAAATGCATACAAAGCTCTCCCAAGACATCCATTTGGCAAATCTGACCATAATTATATCCTCCTGATTCCTGCTTACAAGCCAAAACTAAAGCAGGAAATACCAGTGACTCGCTCAATAAGGAAGTGGTCAGATGACGCGGATGCTACGCTACAAGGCAGTTTTGCTAGCACAGACTGGAATATGTTCTGGGATTCGTCCAATGGCATTGAGGAGTATACCACCTCAGTCATCGGCTTCATCAATAAGTGCATCGACGACGTCGTCCCCACAGTGACCGTACGTACATATCCCAACCAGAAGTCATAGATAACAGGCAAAATCCACATCAAGCTAAAGGCTAGAGCTGCCGCTTTCAAGGAGCGCGACACTAATCCATATGCTTATAAGAAATCCCACTATGCCCTCAGACGAACCATCAAAGAAGCAAAGCGTCAGTACAGGATTAAGATCCTACTAAACCGGCTCTGACACTCTTCCTATGTGGCAGGGCATGAAAACTATTACGAACTACAAAGGGAAACCCAGACGTGAGCTGCCCAGTGACGCAAGCCTACCAGACGAGCTAAATGCCTTTATGCTCACTACGAGGCAAGCAACACTGAAGCATGCACTAGAGCACCAGCTGATCCGGATGACTATGTGACAACGCTCTCAGTAGCCAATGTGAGCAAGACCTGTAAACAGGTCAACATTCACAAAGCCGGGGGGCCGCGGGGGTGTACTCAAAGCATGCGCGGACCAACTGGCAAGTGTCTTCACTGACATTTTCAACCTCTCCTTGACCGAGTCTGTAATACCTACATGGTTCAAGCAGACCATCATAGTCCCTGTGCCCAAGGAAGCGAAGGTAACCTGCCTAAATGATTACCGCGCCGTAGTGCTCACGTCGTTAGCCATGAAGTGCTTTGAAAGGCTGGTCATGGCTCACATCAACAGCGTCTAGGATACCCTAGACTAGTGGTTCCCAAACTTGTTATAGTCCCGTACCCCTTTAAACATTCAACCTCCGGCTGCGTACCTCCTATGGCACTAGGTTCAGAGCACTCTCAAATGTTGTTTTTTGCCATCATTTTAAGCCTGCCACATACACTATACGATGCATTTAAGAATGAGTTTGTAACTTCCCACAAGCCGGGTTGTGACAAAGAGCTCTTATTGGACCAGGATACAAATAATAAAATAGTAATAATAAATCATTTTGCTCTGTATTTAGCCATCTTACATATACAATTTACATTATTTGTTCATAGAAAATTGTGAATACAATTTAACCACAGGTTAATGAGAAGGGTGTGCTTGAAAGGATGCACATAAATCTGCAATGTAGGGTTGTATTAGAAAGAGTCTGCAATGAACACAATGGGAGACAGAGAGCTGGTATCAAGTGTAGGGTGCAGTAGGTGTTTATTGTAAAGGACCACAGGAGGAGGCAGGTAGCTGTGTCCAGGGGCAGGCAGAAGGTCATACACAGGGGGTCCAAAAGGGAAACAGTACAGGCAGGGAAAAGGCTAGTAACGTCGTCCGGGAGATCAGGCAATAGGTTGATAACAGCTAATCCGATAGGCTAAAGTACAGGCAGGGAATAAGCAAAAGGCGTCATTAGTGAGGTAGGCCAAAACTATCATACACGGGAGGATTAAATTACAGGAAAAACAGAGCTCTGAATAGAAGTGTGTCACAAAACAAACAATACCTCACAATGAAAGGGTGCAAAGAACTGAACTAAATAGTGTGTGATGATGACATACAGGCTTGTGAACAGGTGATCAGAATTAATGTGATTGGAATCTGGAGAGTGAGCTGCATTCGTGGGATCTATGTGTTTGAGAGTGTGAGCTGGAAAGTGGGCTGGAAAGTGAGCTGCGTTCAGCAGATCTACGTGTTTGAGAGTGTGAGTTGGAAGCAGACGTTACAGAGTCTCAAATCATTTTCAACACAGTCTGTGCCTGTATTTAGTTTTCATGCTAGTCAGGGCCGAGAATACACTCTCACATAGGTATGTGGTTGCAAAAGGCATCAGTGTCTTAACAGCGCAATTTGCCAAGGCAAGAAACTCTGAGTGCAGCCCAATCCAGAAATCTGGCAGTGGCTTCTGATTAAATTACATTTTCACAGAACCGCTTGTTGCAATTTTGATGAGGCCCTCTTGTTCAGATATTGGTAAGTGGACTGGAGGCAGGGCATGAAAGGGATAATGAATCCAGTTGTTTGTGTCATCCGTTTCGGGAAAGTACCTGGGTAATTGCGCACCCAGCTCACTCAGGTGCTTCGCTATATCATATTTGACATTGTCCACAAGCTTGAGTAAATTTGCACACACAAAAATCCTACAATGATGGAAAGACCTGTGTATTGTCCTTGTTAATGCAGACAGAAAAGAGATCCAACTTCTTAATCATAGCCTCAATTTTGTCCCGCACATTGAATATAGCTGCGGAGAGTCCTTGTAATCCTAGACTCAGATCATTCAGGCGAGAAAAAACATCACCCAGATAGGCCAGTTGTGTGAGAAACTCGTCATCATGCAAACGGTCAGACAAGTGAAAATATGGTCTGTAAAGAAAACTTTAAGCTCGTCTCTCAATACAAAAAAACGTGTCAATACTTTGCCCCTTGATAACCAGTGCACTTCTGTATGTTGTAAAAGCCGTGGTCGCTGTCCATATCATTGCATAATGCAGAAAATACACAAGTGTTCAGCGGCCTTGCTTTTAACAAAGTTAACCATTTTCACTGTAGTGTCCAAAACATCTTTCAAGCTGTCAGGCATTCCCTTGGCGGCAAGAGCCTCTCGGTGGATGCTGCAGTGTACCCAAGTGGTGTCGGGAGCAACTGCTTGCATGTATGTTACCACTCCACTATGTCTCCCTGTCATGGCTTTTGCACCATCAGTACAGATACCAACACATCTTGACCACCAAAGTCCATTTGATGTCACTAAGCTGTTCAGTACTTTAAAAAATATACTCTCCTGTTGTCCTGGTTTCCAGTGGTTTGCAGAAGATGATGTCTTCCTTAATAGACCCCCCATAAATGTAACGGACATATAACAGGAGCTGTGCCAGGCCCGCCATGTCTGTTGACTCATCCAGCTGTAACGCATATAATTCACTGGCTTGTATGCGATGCAGTAATTGTTTCAAAACATCTCCTGCCATGTCACTGATGCGTCGTGAAACAGTGTTGTTTGATAAAGACATTGTCTGTATAGTTTTTTGGGCCTTTCCCCCAGCATTGTCCCAGCTATATCCACGGCAGCAGGAAGAATTAAGTCCTCTACAATAGTTTGGGGCTTGCCTGTCCTAGCCACTTGGTAGCTCACCATGTAAGACGCTTCTAGCCCCGTCTTGTTAATGGTATCTGTTGCTTTTATACATGTCTTACTACTCAAAAGTCCTCTTTATTCTCACTCAACAAACTCCTGTGGCTTATTTTTTAAATTGGCATGTTTCGTTTCTAAATGACTACACAAGAGTGAAGGTTTCCTGCGAGAGAGTAATGGTTAATTATTTGACTAGGCTACCTGTATTTGACATTGTGTTGTGATTTCACTGAACACTAGATGGTTTAATTTTATTTCTGGCAGTGAAACGAGGCTACTCAGACGAGAAAAAAAATCTCATCCAAATGTTTAACCCGTTGGAAAATATAAATGTACTGTTTTAAAATGACACATTTAATTTGGCATACCTCCGCCGGCATTGCACTTACCCCAGTGTGGAAAATACCTGCCTTAGACACACTCCAATTTGCTTACCTCCCCAACATATACACAGATGACGCAATCTCAATCGCACTCCACACTGCCCTTTCCCACCTGGATAAAAGGAACACCTACGTGAGAATGCTACCCCTGTTGAGGGTCAGCGTGGCAGATGTGTTGTTGCCTACCCTCACCACCTGGGGGCGGCCCGTCAGGAAATCCAGGATCCAGTTGCGGAGGGAGGTGTTCAGTCCCAGGGTCCTTAGCTTAATGATGAGCTTGGAGGGAACTAAGGTGTTGAACGCTGAGCTGTAGTCAATGAACAGCATTCTCACATAGGTGTTTCTCTTGTCCAGGTGGGAAAGGGCAGTGTGAAGTGCATTAGAAATTGTGTCATCTGTTAATCTGTTGGGGTGGTATGCGGATTGGAGTGTGTCCAGTGTTTCTGGGAATGATGGTGTTGATGTGAGCCATGGCCAGCCTTTCAAAGCATTTCATGGCTACTATAAGGGCACAAGGCGAGACCCAAATGCAGACACAGGAGGCAGATGGTAGAGCTCCGATATTTATTATAACAAAGGGAGTATGCAAAGACAGGTCAGGGACAGGGGTGAGTTCATAAACCAGGTCAGAGTCCAAACAGTACCAGACGATAGGCAGTCTCGAGGTCAGGCCAGCAAGGGTCAGAAACCAGATCTGAGTCCAAAACAGTACAAGGGGATAGGAAGGCTGTTGGTCAGAACAGGCAGAGTGGTCAGGCAGGTGGGTACGGAGTCAGGACAGGCAAGGGTCGAAACCAGGAGGACTAGAAACAGAGACTGGGAAAAATAGGAGCAAGGAAAAATACTGGTTGACTTGGCAAACAAGACGAACTGGCACAGAGAGGAAACACAGGGATATATATACCGGGGATAATAAGCGACATCTGGAGGGGGTTGAAACAGGTGAACCAGATCAAGGTGTGACATCTACAGATGTAAGTGCTATCAGGCGGTAATCATTTAGGCAGGTTACCTTGGCATTCTTAGGCACAGGGACTATGGTGGTCTGCTTGAAACATGAGGAGTTCCTTTTCCCAGTCATGTGAAATCCATAGATTTGGGCCTAATGAATTTATTTGAATTGACTGATTTCCTTTTATGAACTGTAACTCAGTATAATCTTTGACATTGGTGCATGTTGCGTTTATATTTTGTTCAGTGTAAATATAAGTGTTGAAATTAGTTGACAGGTGTCTTTACATCAACGTTATTGTGTGTTGATGTATTTCTGATACCTTTTAAGACTCTTTCTGGTAGATGTTTTCTAAGACCCCTTTTCCATCTGTTTATCTAACTGAGGAACTCAACTGAGGAACTCAACTTAACCTTGCGCAATACCCTAGATGCAGTTGCACCCCTAAAAACTAAAAACATTTCTCATAAGAAACTAGCTCCCTGGTACACAGAAAATACCCGAGCTCTGAAGCAAGCTTCCAGAAAATTGGAACGGAAATGGCGCCACACCAAACTGGAAGTCTTCCGACTAGCTTGGAAAGACAGTACTGTGCAGTACCGAAGAGCCCTTACTGCTGCTCGATCATCCTATTTTTCCAACATAATTGTTGAAAATAAGAACAATCCGAAATTCCTTTTTGATACTGTCGCAAAGCTAACTAAAAAGCAGCATTCCCCAAGAGAGGATGACTTTCACTTTAGCAGTGATAAATTCATGAACTTCTTTGAGGAAAAGATTATGATTATTAGAAAGCAAATTACGGACTCTTCCTTAAATCTGCGTATTCCTTCAAAGCTCAGTTGTCCTGAGTCTGCACAACTCTGCCAGGACCTAGGATCAAGAGAGACACTCAAGTGTTTTAGTACTATATCTCTTGACACAATGATGAAAATAATCATGGCCTCTAAACCTTCAAGCTGCATACTGGACCCTATTCCAACTAAACTCCTGAAAGAGCTGCTTCCTGTGCTTGGCCCTACTATGTTGAACATAATAAACGGCTCTCTATCCACCGGATGTGTACCAAACTCACTAAAAGTGGCAGTAATAAAGCCTCTCTTGAAAAAGCCAAACCTTGACCCAGAAAATATAAAAAACTATCGGCCTATATTGAATCTTCCATTCCTCTCAAAAATTTTAGAAAAGGCTGTTGCGCAACAACTCACTGCCTTCCTGAAGACAAACAATGTATACGAAATGCTTCAGTCTGGTTTTAGACCCCATCATAGCACTGAGACGGCACTTGTGAAGGTGGTAAATGACATTTTAATGGCATCGGACCGAGGCTCTGCATCTGTCCTCGTGCTCCTAGACCTTAGTGCTGCTTTTGATACCATCGATCACCACATTCTTTTGGAGAGATTGGAAACCCAAATTGGTCTACACGGACAAGTTCTGGCCTGGTTTAGATCTTATCTGTCGGAAAGATATCAGTTTGTCTCTGTGAATGGTCTGTCCTCTGACAAATCAACTGTAAATTTCGGTGTTCCTCAAGGTTCCGTTTTAGGACCACTATTGTTTTCACTATATATTTTACCTCTTGGGGATGTTATTCGAAAACATAATGCTAACTTTCACTGCTATGCAGATGACACACAGCTGTACATTTCAATTAAACATGGTGAAGCCCCAAAATTGCCCTTGCTAGAAGAATGTGTTTCAGACATAAGGAAGTGGATGGCTGCAAACTTTCTACTTTTAAACTCGGACAAAACAGAGATGCTTGTTCTAGGTCCCAAGAAACAAAGAGATCTTCTGTTGAATCTGACAATTAATCTTAATGGTTGTACAGTCGTCTCAAATAAAACTGTGAAGGACCTCGGCGTTACTCTGGACCCTGATCTCTCTTTTGAAGAACATATCAAGACCATTTCAAGGACAGCTTTTTTCCATCTACGTAACATTGCAAAAATCAGGAACTTTCTGTCCAAAAATGATGCAGAAAAATTAATCCATGCTTTTGTCACTTCCAGGTTAGACTACTGCAATGCTCTACTTTCCGGCTACCCGGATAAAGCACTAAATAAACTTCAGTTAGTGCTAAATACGGCTGCTAGAATCCTGACTAGAACCAAAAAATTTGATCATATTACTCCAGTGCTAGCCTCTCTACACTGGCTTCCTGTCAAAGCAAGGGCTGATTTCAAGGTTTTACTGCTAACCTACAAAGCATTACATGGGCTTGCTCCTATCTATCTCTCTGATTTGGTCCTGCCGTACATACCTACACGTACGCTACGGTCACAAGACGCAGGCCTCCTAATTGTCCCTAGAATTTTTAAGCAAACAGCTGGAGGCAGGGCTTTCTCCTATAGAGCTCCATTTTTATGGAACGGTCTGCCTACCCATGTCAGAGACGCAAACTCGGTCTCAACCTTTAAGTCTCTACTGAAGACTCATCTCTTCAGTGGGTCATATGATTGAGTGTAGTCTGGCCCAGGAGTGGGAGGGTGAACGGAAAGGCTCTGGAGCAACGAACCACCCTTGCTGTCTCTGCCTGGCCGGTTCCCCTCTTTCCACTGGGATTCTCTGCCTCTAACCCTATTACAGGGGCTGAGTCACTGGCTTTACTGGGGCTCTCTCATGCCGTCCCTGGAGGAGGTGCGTCACCTGAGTGGGTTGAGTCACTGATGTGGTCATCCTGTCTGGGTTGGCGCCCCCCCCCCCCCCCCCTTAAGTTGTGCCGTGGCGGAGGTCTTTGTGGGCTATACTCAGCCTTGTCTCAGGATGGTAAGTTGGTGGTTGAAGATATCCCTCTAGTGGTGTGGGGGCTGTGCTTTGGCAAAGTGGGTGGGGTTATATCCTTCCTGTTTGGCCCTGTCCGGGGGTGTCCTCGGAGTGGGCCACAGTGTCTCCTGACCCCTCCTGTCTCAGCCTCCAGTATTTATGCTGCAGTAGTTTATGTGTCGGGGGGCTAGGGTCAGTTTGTTATATCTGGAGTACTTCTCCTGTCCTATTCGGTGTCCTGTGTGAATCTAAGTGTGCGTTCTCTAATTCTCTCCTTCTCTCTTTCTCTCTCTCGGAGGACCTGAGCCCTAGGACCATGCCCCAGGACTACCTGACATGATGACTCCTTGCTGTCCCCAGTCCACCTGGCTGTGCTGCTGCTCCAGTTTCAACTGTTCTGCCTTATTATTATTCGACCATGCTGATCATTTATGAACATTTGAACATCTTGGCCATGTTCTGTTATAATCTCCACCCGGCACAGCCAGAAGAGGACTGGCCATCCCACATATGCTCTCTCTAATTCTCTCTTTCTTTCTCTCTCTCGGAGGACCTGAGCCCTAGGACCATGCCCCAGGAATACCTGACATGATGACTCCTTGCTGTCCCCAGTCCACCTGACTGTGCTGCTGCTCCAGTTTCAACTATTCTGCCTTATTATTATTCGACCATGCTGGTCATTTATGAACATTTGAACATCTTGACCATGTTTTGTTATAATCTCCACCCGGCACAGCCAGAAGAGGACTGGCCACCCCACATAGCCTGGTTCCTCTCTAGGTTTCTTCCTAGGTTTTGGCCTTTCTAGGGAGTTTTTCCTAGCCACCGTGCTTCTTCACCTGCATTGCTTGCTGTTTGGGGTTTTAGGCTGGGTTTCTGTACAGCACTTTGAGATATCAGCTGATGTACGAAGGGCTATATAAAAAAAATAAAAATAAATTTGATTGATTGATTATCCAGAAATTAAAGTTTTTATTTATGCTTAATTTTAAAGATGGAAAATGGTTGAAAAGTGTATCTATGCCTTCATTTCCCAAACATATAGACTCTTAGCTTTTATTTGACACCCAATTTGATGTGTTCCTATGAACTTCACATGTTGCTGCTCATGGGTCATTTTACATGGAAATGCCAACTGGATAGAGGGGCCAGTGAGCGGAGGAAGTTGGCCAACATTACTTGGAGTGTTGAGTTTATTTGGTTTAATTCTCACCATCAATATTTCACACCAACAGTGGATTAAGTTATGACCTGTTGGATAACTTTTCATTTGTCAAATAATCTGCTATAGAATGTTAGTCAATATGTAATTAGATATTTTAAATATATTTTAAATACTTTCAATCCTGTCCTGATTGTCTGGAATTGAAATAAATATGACTTCCCTGATGTTCCACTTGTTCCGACAGTGAACGTGGCCAGGGATTACAGTACATTCTCGAACTTCCTAAAGTTGGGTGGTTGCACAGATGTAGGCCAGATGTTTGATCTGTTTCCTGATGCGCCAGTGAGAACTCTGGCCATATAAACTAACTGAGCTGGCCAATACCCTCTGACCTCTTTCACTGTGCCTTGCCTTACAAAAAAACTGCATGAAAAATGTCATGTGAAAGAATCATGTGAAAAAAAAATGAGAAAAACACATGAAAGTGTCAGACACGTGTGCAATTGTTATGCACTAAAATTACAAAAAGTCAATTAAAGTTAACTGATTAACTCAGACAGCCCTAATTATAAACCATCTCTTTCTATAAAAGTATGTGTTTACATTCATTCCAATAGCAAACACATTCACACATTTTCAAATACATTCAAATTAATTTTTAGGCCTGAGTATGAAACGTAACAAAAACCAACAGACAGTTAGCAACAGAAAAAGCTAATAACATAGCTAGCTAGGATGAAGTGGCAGGTTAGCTATCGCACTAAGCTTGCTAGCGGTTAGCAATTAGCATGCGACCATTACATACCATTTTTTAAATGTTTTATAACCTTCTAAAATACAGTACATATGATTAGCATGGGTCGTATGTAGACATGTAAATGCACTTAATACGAGCCCTCGTTTATAAAAGTAAAACCATTTAAGAGCCAAAATATCTAAACTCAGCAAAAAAAGAAATGTCCTCTCACTGTCAACTGCGTTTATTTTCAGCAAACTTAACATGTGTAAACATTTGTATGAACATAGAAAGATTCAACAACTGAGACATAAACTGAAAAAAGTTCCACAGACATGTGACTAAAAGAAATGAAATAATGTGTCCATGAACAAAGGGGGGTCAAAATCAAAAGTAACAGTCAGTATCTGGTGTGGCCACCAGCTGCATTAAGTACTGCAGTGCATCTCCTCCTCATGGACTGCATAAGATTTGCCAGTACTTGCTGTGAGATGTTACCCCAATCTTCCACCAAGACACCTGCAAGTTCCTGGAAATGTCTGGGGGGAATGGCCCTAGCCCTCACCCTCCGATCCAACAGGTCCCAGACGTGCTCAATAGGATTGAGATCCGGGCTCTTCGCTGGCCATAGCAGAACACTGACATTCCTGTCTTGCAGGAAATCACGCACAGAACGAGCAGTATAGCTGGTGGCATTGTCATGCTGGAGGGTCATGTCAGGATGAGCCTGCAGGAAAGGTACCACATGAGGGAGGAGGATGTCTTCCCTGTAACGCACAGCGTTGAGATTGCCTGCAATGACAACAAGCTCAGTCCGATGATGCTGTGACACACCGCCCTAGACCATGACGGACCCTCCACCTCCAAATCGATCCCACTCCAGAGTACAGGCCTCGGTGTAACGCTCATTCCTTCGACGATAAACGCGAATCCAACCATCAGCCCTGGTGAGACAAAACCGCAACTCGTTAGTAAAGAGCACTTTTTGCCAGTCCTGTCTGGTCCAGCGACGGTGGGTTTGTGCCCATAGGCGACGTTGTTGTCGGTGATGTCTGGTGAGGACCTGCCTTACAACAGGCCTACAAGCCCTCAGTCCAGCCTTTCTCAGCCTATTGCGGACAGTCTGAGCACTGATGAGGGATTGTGCATTCCTGGTGTAACTCGGGCAGTTGTTGTTGCCATCTTGTACCTGTCCCGCAGGTGTGATGTTCGGATGTAGAGATCCTGTGCAGGTGTTGTTACACATGGTCTGCCACTGCGAGGACGATCAGCTGTCCGTCCTGTCTCCCTGTAGCGCTGTCATAGGCGTCTCACAGTACGGACATTGCAATTTATTGCCCTGGCCTCATCTCCAGTCCTCATGCCTCCTTGCAGCATGCCTAAGGCACGTTCACACAGATGAGCAGGGACCCTGGGCATCTTTCTTTTGGTATTTTTCAGAGTCAGCAGAAAGGCCACTTTAGTGTCCTAAGTTTTCATAACTGTGACCTTAATTGCCTACCATCTGTAAGCTGTTAGTGTCTTAACGACCGTTCCACAGGTGCATGTTCATTAATTGTTTATGGTTTATTGAACAAGCATGGGAAACAGTGTTTAAACCCTTTACAATGAAGATCTGTGAAGTTATTTGGATTTTTACAAATTATCTTTGAAAGACAGGGTCCTGAAGAAGGGACGTTTCTTTTTTTTCCTGAGTTTATAATGGAAACGCCATCTTGTTCCTATTGACTTGCATACAAAAGTGAGCTAGCTAGTTACTTAGCTTAGCTACACTTATGTAAATGGGAAAATCTCACTTGTTCAAAGCAATTAAATGATACATAAAAATTACCAGACAACTCAACACCATGTAAACCAGAAAAAAGAATAAGGAGGCACGGAGTGCTAGCTTCTCTGTTCTTTTCTTTTCACTGGGCTTCTTCCAACAGTCAAAGACAAACGTACGAAGAAAATAGGCCTGCAGCATTAACACTTTGAATCTCTTCCCCTAGTGGTATGGCTAAGTATACATGTATATCAATGAAACGCCATGGAGGACTACTGTACATGGAGGACATTTCAGAAATAGGAAATCATTATTTTTAATGAACGCACTTGAATTATTATACTCAGGTAGGCTAAGTTACCTTGTTACAGAATGGAATTCCATAATTTGCAATTCCACATGTGTAAACATTGCTAGTGCAAAATGTTAACACCACCTTTTTACATGTGAGGAGAATAACACTATTTCACCCCCCACGTGAACTTGCAATTCCACATGTGAAAGGTCGATTTTCACGTGAATGTTTCTTACATATGTAAAAAAAAAAAAATGCAATTCTACAAGAGTTAGATATTCACATGTGAAAGTTATTCACATGTAAAACTACTAATTTGATTGTGAAAAACAATCATATGTGAAAACCAGTGTTCTTACACGTGAATGTTTTTCACATGTGAAAGTTGGTGAAACTGCATGTCTGATTTTCACATGTGAAAAATGCTAAATTCACATTAGGTGTAAAGTTATTCTCCTCACGTGAGAAGATGGTGTTAACATGTGAGCTCTAAATTGAATAGATGGTAAAATATGGTTTCACATGAAACTTAAGCTCATCCTGTGAAAACCATTTCAGCAGTTTTTTTGTAATGGTTCTATGTGAACTAACGGTTCCTTATATATAAAATGTTGTTTTGGTAATGATAGGGTACAACTGAATCATTGGAAAAGAGATTACTACTTAATTTTGCGTATACAGAACACTACCGCAAACAATCCCATGTAATCTGTGAGCAGTATTTTCATAAGGGAAACTCCTTATCCTAACTACACATGGCATTTTGGAGATTAAGCAGCTATGATCATAGGCATGTATCTCATCCCTCAACGTTCCCTCCATCACTTCTATCTCTCTGTCTGTCTGTGAGTCTGTACTCCACAGGGATATTCTGTTCCTCCTCCAGCTCTGTTTACAAACCCTGGTTGAACACCCTGTGACCACTGCACAGAGGACGACTCCACAGCAGCCCTGTCTCTGTCTGTTTACGCTGTGAGCCAGGCTATGCATGTCACTGCTGAGTCACACAGGGGCCGGAGCCAGGGCTGGACTCTAGGGGAGCAGGGGGCGTGACCCAGGGGGGCTGCAGGTGCAGGAGGAGGGGCACAGACTCTAGAAGTGGGTGGTGGTGGTACAGGCCCTGGGGATGGGGAGTTGGGGGTGAGGGGACTGGTACGGCAGCGGCCAAGCCACTAGCCCTCTGATCTCCATACATCTTCATCCCACCAGAGGTCAAAGTTCTCGTGCTAGATCAACACTGGAAAGAGAATAAGTCTAGGATGCATTTAGGAGACCCTGTCTACCTAGAGCCAGCCAGAGTTTATTCATCTTAAGTGGGAATGTGCGAAACATGACGTTTAGTATAACAGCTTTGTTTGCGTTTTCCTTGAGAAAGCAGGGAGCTCTTGGCCCGGCTCCACGCGCTCACAGCTACCTAAAAGGTCCATGCCTCCCACAGAAATGCTCCTCCGTCATGTGGCGGGGCCTGGGGACAACCAGCCTTCCCATGGTGCTCATGTTCCTCCCATGTCCCTCCTGGGGCCTGGGGGGACGGAGGGGGGTTGGAGTAGGATAGAGTAGGTTCAGCTACGAGGAAAGAGAGAGGGAAAGAGAGGGAGAGAGACACACACACACATCTGCTTTTCATCTCAATGGGAAAATTCCCCTGATCCTGGAGATTAGGCTGGAGTCCCTCAGATAGAGCAGCCTGGCTCCTCTGAGGCTCGGACATCATAAGCGTGCTCCCTCAGGCCTTGTTGGCTCAGTTCCATCGTGACCCCCTCCACCAGCATGAACGGAACCCTAGCCTAGGATAGACACTGTGTGGGAGAGAAAATGACACTTATGTATAATGTACAAAGGTATTGGCTGATTGTGAGCTCTAATTGTGAGTTGAACTTTGGGGACAGCAAGCACAGTGGCGGCATACCCTTTATTGCTTTGTCTGTTGCCTGAATGTAACATCTCTAGCTGTCCTGATGGAGACCAGACAGTAAATTATCCAGTTTAGATATGTTTAAGAAATCTTAAATCAGACAATTAACATGCAGTCCACCGAGCAACTATCTGCTAGTCCTCATTGCTAGATTAGTCATATCCGGTTATGATGATGACACACATAACCAATCAATTACGGAGATATCTATCAGACATCCCTACACTACACCTTTCTAAAGCCTTATTATGCTTTTCACACCCCAACTTCTAAACCAGTTTTGGTTGATTTCGATTTTCTATTACTTCATCACACCATTCATTATTTTATTGGACTTCTGCCTTGTCTATGCAACTTGAATTGTGAAGTTCTTTATTGTATTATCTTTGTCTATGCGTCCCTGGATACAATCCAGGTCAGTGAATTGATAAATAAATGGGCTGACAGTGTGATATGGTAGGTGGCCATATGTACCATTCAACATGTGTGGCACATTGACTCTGCTTGACTTGGCCTAAACCCTCTCCTGTTCCCACGATGCCCAGGGGTACTGCTCTGTTAATTTTCTCCTGATTAGCACTACTTATTTTCACTCTCTCACACACTCCTCGTGGAAGAGTTCGAGGAGGTGGGTGGTGTGCGGGCTGTGGCTTGTGTCTTTTCAGTGCCATCCACTCACCCTGTCCCCAGCATATCACCCCTCACCACTTCCCAAGACTCTGACTGCCCCCAAAACACATACTCGTGCCCCAAGCCAGCCTGTCACTCTCTCTCTCTGCAGGGAGTGTCAAACACAGCCCGTGCTTAGCTTTAATCAACCCCAGGTTCTCTCTTGGCATAGTGACAGCAGGTTGCACAGACAGTGATGAGATGTCAACACTCACCACAACTTGTGCTTGTGATTCTCTCTCTCTCTCTCTCCCTGTTTCTCTCAGACTTGCTGAGGCTGTCTGAAGGAGTTCATGATTTGTAATATTGATCTGAGATGTTCTGCATTTACAGAGAATATGGCTCAGTTGTACATAACAGCAGGCTGATGATGCAGGAACCTCACAGGGACCTCTCACTGCCAAAGAAAAGAGCTCAACATCGGATCCCTCAGCTCTGCACTGTGGATTAATGAAATCTCTGCAAATGTAATAAGGGAATTGAAGGGGTTTATTCTGTTAATCAATAGCTCATAATGGATTGGGAGTGATATCCTAGATCTATGTCACGATCTTCGTAATGAGCGGACCAAGGCGCAGCGTGATTGAAGTTCCACATCTTTATTACGGTGAAACTTAAAACAAAAAGTGAAAGTAGTGGTGCACAAACACAAAACATCCCAAAATATCCCACAAACACAGATGGGAAAAATGGCTACCTAAATATGATCAGATTACCAGCTGCCTCTAATTGGTAACCATTCAAAACACCAACATAGAAATATTGAGCTAGAACACCCCCTAGTCACGCCCTGACCTACTACATCGCCAAGGGCTCTCTATGGTCAGGGCGTGACAACCTAGGGACATTTATGAGCTTGTGTTTCAACTCTGGTGTTCCCCACAGTTTGCAAATCACTTTAATCCAATGATGTATCAGTACAGATTTGTTTTTGATAGTCCTTGGCAAACACACCTTGAAAGTAAGCATCCTTTTTTTGTTATTTGTCAACTCAGGTTCCCTTTTTCTAATATTACGATTTGGATGAAGATCTGATTCAGTATCAAAAATATGCAAAAATAGAGAAAATCAGATTGGGGGCAAATGCTTTTTCACAGCACTGTATGTGTGTTATAGGCGTGTTTCCTGTTTAGCTGAGTCAGACAGAGAGGAGAGTAGACCAGGCTGGACCAGCAAAGAGCCAGTGACAACCTTAGGGCAGGACCCTCCTTTCTCACAACCCCAGCCTACCCCAACCTTCTTCAGCGTCGCCATCCTGTAGCTAGCCTATTTGTTTGTTTATAGTTTTTTAGGGGAATGGAAAATCAAACATCCTGACCACTGTGAAGTCATGCAGACTTAGTCAGATAATCAAGACTTGTAGAAGAAAAGCCAACTGTATCACTAAAGATAGGCAGTCACAAATTTGCCATCCTTACCATTAGCATTTACTTTGCTTGGTTCATATACTGGCATGTGCATCTCATCGGCCCAATGCCCCTGTGTCATTGTCCTGTTGTTTTATCCACTCTGGTGGTCTACATTTAGCTGTTCTCTCCGGGCAAACAGCCATCTGGGACTGCTTGTCTCTACCATCTCCCTGGCAGCTATGCTCCATGCTCCACGACCAGATGCTTATGACCAGGGATACAACAACAAACAGACATTGTCAGGAGTAATGAAAACCACTATCTAGCAAGTGCACAGTAGCCGCGGAGAAGAAAGCCAACCGTATATTCAGGCACAGTGAATTGAGTCTGGATAATAGATGGCACTACTGCCAAATTTCCATTGGCCAGTTGTATTGTCTATGATTCTAAGTTATTCTAACTTTCCCCAGCTGCCTGCTCTCCTTCCCCTAACTGCTGTCCTGTGTTATACAAGCTATAGCTATTTAAGTGAATGTCCTTCTATATGTATAAATGTGGCTCAATTTAGTCTTATGTAGCAAAATTTGAAATTGTGTTTTTTACATTGGATAAAAGTAGACTCAGAGCTATAGTTGAAACAATGGGAAAGTAATTCTGCTTTGAAAGTTGATAAACTCTCTTCATGTCGTGGGGTAGTGCCCGTAGGAAGTGATCCAGGACCACTTTGTCTAGGATGGAGAGGGTGGGTACGTCGGTTAGGAGCCTTCCCCTGGTGACGCGCAGTAGGTCTCTCATCTGGGCTCGGGGGGATGCGTCGGCTACGAACCTCCAGTTGTGGAATAGCTGCGCCTGTTGGGCCAGTCCTGGCCGGAGAGCCTGTCGAGACCTGGCACGTCCAGCAGATGGAGCCATCGCCTCAACGAGTCTCCCCCTGGTGGCTGACCTGCTGTACGCCACAATATATTTCAATTTATTTTCAATCTCTTTTCCATTTTAAAATTAAATATACCTTCCGGTAACCCGCGTCACCCGAAGTGATACGAATCCGCTATTGTTTTTTAGACCTTATAGTCAGAACCACCATCAGAAGCTTGCCATCAGAAGCTAACCAGCTAATTCATCACAGTTAGTTAGCTGCCACCGTGTGACCCAGCCCCGAAGCTAGCTCTGAGCCAGGCCCACCTCCTGGGGTACTCAGTGATCAAATTGTAGCTGATGCCTCCCGGACTCTTACCCCAACACGGCTAGAATCCACTACTCCAACGGATCCTTGCCGCAAGCACTGGACCTTTGCACCGGATCATCACTGCTAGCTAGCTGCTACCGAGTGACTATAATGGCTAATGCCCCTGCCCCGAAGCTAGCACCAGTTAGCCGCGAGTCAGGCGCATCTCCCGGCTAGCAAACAAAATGACTACAACTACAATACCTCTTTCGCCATCTGGCCTGGACCCTTTGTCAACACGGCGCCCCGCCGTTCCACCACGACTGGTCTGCCGACGGAACTCCATCCACTGTGCCCTCAACTGGCCTTGCCGGACGTTGGAGCAGACGCTTCTACTAACCCCGGCCTGCTAATGTTAAACGCTGTGTCACCCGCGTGCTAGCGTAGTAACGACTACCCCGCGGCTTCCCTGTTACATCTATTGCTGTTCACTGGACCCTATGATCATTTGGCTACATAGCTGATGCCTGCTGGACTGTTCATTAATCACGGTACTCCATTTATTTTATTTTGTTTATCTGTCGGCCCCAGCCTCGAACTCAGGCCCTGTGTGTAGTTAACCGACCCTCTCTGCCCATTCATCGCATTTGATCTGTTGTTGTTGTTGTTGTCTTAGCTGATTAGCTGTTGTTGTCTTAGCTGATTAGCTGTTGTTGTCTGACCCGTTGTTGTCTTAGCTACCTCTCCCAATCAACACCTGTGATTGCTTTATGCCTCACTTTATGTCTTTCTCAAATGTCAATATGCCTGGTATACTGTTGTTTAGGATAGTTATCATTGTTTTAGTTTACTGCTGAGCCCCTAGTCCCACTCAACATGCCTCAGATACCTCCTTTGTCCAACCTCCCACACATGCAGTGACCTCACCCAGCATAACTAGCGCATCCAGAGATGCAACCTCTCTTATCATGACTCAGTGCCTGGGTTTATCTCCACTGTACCCGCACCCCACCATACCCCTGTCTGTACATTATGCCCTGAATCTATTCTACCACGACCAGAAATCTGCTCCTTTTATTCGCTGTCCCCAAAGCACTAGACGACCAGTTTTGATAGTCATTAGCTGTACCCTCATCCTACTCCTCCTCTGTTCCTCAGGTGATGTGGAGGTTAACCCAGGCCCTGCATGTCCCCAGGCACTCTCATTTGTTGACTTCTGTAACTGAAAAAGCCTTGGTTTCATGCATGATAACATCAGAAGCCTCCTCCCTAAGTTTGTTTTACTCACTGCTTTAGCACACTCCACCAACCCTGGTGTCCTTGCTGTGTCTGAATCCTAGTTTAGGAAGGCCACCAAAAATTCTGAGATTTCCATACCCAACTACAACATTTTCCATCAAGATATAACTGCCAAAGGGGGAGGAGTTGCAATCTACTCCAGAGATAGCCTGCAAAGTTCTGTCATACTATCCAGGTCTATGCCCAAAGAGTTCGAGCTTCTAATTTTAAAAATGAATCTCTCCAGAAATAAGTCTCTCACTGTTTCCGCCTGTTATAGACCCCCCTCAGCTCCCACCTGTGCCCTGGACACCATATGTGAATTGATCTATCTTCAGAGTTTGTTCTGTTAGGTGACCTAAACTGGGATATGCTTAACACCCCGGCAGTCCTAAAATCTAAGCTAGATTCCCCCAATCTCACACAAATGATCAAGGAACCCACCAGGTACAACCCTAAATCCGTAAACATGGGCACCCTCATAGATATTATCCTGACCAACTTGCACTCCAAATGCACCTCTGCTGTTTTCAATCAGGATCTCAGCGATCACTGCCTCATTGCCTGCATCCGCTATGGGTCCGTGGTCAAACAACCACCCCTCATCACTGTCAAATGCTCCCCAAAACACTTCTGCAAGCAGGCCTTTCTAATCGACCTGGCCCGGGTATCCTGGAAGCATCTTAAATAAGCATGCCCCTTTCCAAAAATTTAGAACTAAGAACAGATATAGCCCTCTCTCTCTTTACACTTTGTGTAAACACTGGTTCAGGGATGGATTTCACCTCACACTTGCTCAGGCCATCTTTCTCTCTCTCTCTCTCTCTCTCTCTCTCTCTCTCTCTCTCTCTCTCTCTCTCTCTCTCTCTCTCTCTCTCTCTCTCTCTCTCTCTCTCTCTCTCTCTCTCTCTCTCTCTCTCTCTCTCTCTCTCTCTCTCTCTCTCTCGGGGTAAGAGGTCTCATCTACATAGATTTCCATCATGATACTGTAAGCGCTTGACACATTCACTGATCACGACCCAAGTCATCTGACCTTTAACACTTATCTTGATGATGATCTTTAATGTCAGGTTCACTGCTAATCTGTTATGTGAAAATAGGAAGTTAGAACAGGGTCAGTTCAACATGTTGTAACCACGGACAGAGGGAAGAATGATTAGTCAACATGTCCTAGTTTCAGTGCACGTGTGGTGTGAGCACTGAAGTTAGAGGTATCAGTCCACATATCATGATTTATATCTTTGTATGTCTTTGAAAATATACATTTAAAGTAAACGATACTATGAAAATGTTTAATTGTTACAAATATTACAAGCAGGGTTGGATAGTAACGGATTAAATGTAACGGGATTACGTAATCCATGAACCTGGATTACTTTTTAAAAACGCATCTGATCAGATTACAGTTACATTCTTAAAAACAGCTGATTACATTCGGAATTACTTCATCTGATCTCAAAAGGGAATTTAGATAAAAAGTTGTCATTGTTGCTGTCATTTAGCACACCATCAAAACTTCTTTCAGAGATTATATTGTTCTGTTGATCGCCCATCAAGAGTCGATAGCTTCTTTTTATGGTTTAATGAATACAGTGGTTCCTCCACTAAACGTTTAGCAAATATGCTGCAGGATTTAGAGGTAATTTGTGGTTTAGTACGGTACCCTGAGTCACCACTTCATTGCTCCAGACCAGCGCAAGGGGGAGATACGGCACGGATATGCTTTTTGGTCCTATAATGTATTTCAGTATTTCTTACTTACTGTTGTTACACTAAGGTTTGTATTCTTTTATTTTGTTAGGATTATTTAGCTCTTTCTGTAGTACTGTAGCCCACTCCCGACCATTCACATTGTACAGCGCCTGAGTGGCGCAATGGTCTAAGACACTGTATAGCAGTGTAATCTGTATTGCTACAGATGCTGGTTCAATACCTGTGCTGTCCTTGACTAAGAGACCCATGAGATGACTGTAGGTTTTTGTTTTCTCTCCCTGTAAACACATAAATAAATCATTATAAATAACAAACTGGCTTTATTTACAAATTAGTAACAATGTCACCCCATGTTCAAGAATGGCCTTTTTTCTCACACATTTTACATTATTTGAAAACAAAATCATCTCCAAAATATTGAAATGTTTTAAAGAAAGCGATTATTATTATTAATTTAGAATTATATAAAAGCCCCTTGGAAATTCTCACAGATATATTATTAACCCTGTTAATAGCAGGACAATATATATATTGGTCATCGTGGTCATGGCTCCTGAGTGGTGCACAATGGGATTGCCTTGCAGTTCTCCAGCTGGATTCACTGAAAGCGCATGAGGTTCAAGGATCGAGGGCAGGGGGCACAGGATGGGCAGCAGAGCTGCGCACAGAAAACGGACCTGGCCCATGGGGAAGGGAGAAGGAGGCAGAGGGAGGGGGGTTGGACCCCCACCCCACCACACTGGGTAGTAAAGAGCAACACTTTAAGGGGCCTTTGCACTAATAATGGTGCAGACTAGGGAAACATTCCTGCTGTTCTTAGTGCCAGTCTGCATGTTCAAACTAAAACAATATAACTAATAAGGGCATCTTTATACTTTCGTTAATAAAATAATGAGAAAAATACTCTTTCAAAATTCCGATGTTTATTTAGTTATTGGAACTAAGTTGTCTAATGAAGGTAAACAAATGGTTGCTTACTGGAAAATACTCTTTCAAACACACACGGTCACGTTGTACAGCGCCATTATGTCTATTGGCAGGTAGCTGGACAATAGACTTGCCTAGAAGGAGGGTAGGGGGATAATTCTATCATCAAATGTATATCTTAGTTAGATTGGCTGTATCACAACCGTCTGTGATTGGTTGCAATTTCAGTTTAATCCACCAGAAAAGACAAAACAAATAATACAGAAAAAAGTATTATTATTATTATTATGTATCACATCAGACCGTGGTTGGGGGTCCCATAGGGCGGTGCAGAATTGGCCCTGCGTTTGTCTCCCTCTAAAAACAGAAATAAATGTTTTGGCCTTGACAAATATTATTTTGGCCTTTATTCAGATTACATTCGCTCACTTTCGTTTTTGTGAAAATGAAATAACTTCCAAAATATCATATATTATCAAGTCATATAGCTGCACCTACATAAAGCTGAGTGACTTACTCATTCATTGCTTTGGATCTAAAGAAATACAGTGGGGAGAACAAATATTTGATACACTGCCAATTTTGCAGGTTTTCCTACTTACAAAGCATGTAGAGGTCTGTAATTTTTATCATAGGTACACTTCAACTGTGAGAGACATAATCTAAAACAAAAATCCAGAAAATCAGATTGTATGATTTTAAAGTAATTAATTTGCATTTTATTGCATGACATAAGTATTTGATCACCTAACAACCAGTAAGAATTCCGGCTCTCACAGACCTGTTAGTTTTTCTTTAAGAAGCCCTCATGCTCTACACTCATTACCTGTATTAACTGCACCTGTTTGAACTCGTTACCTGTATAAAAGACACCTGTCCACACACTCAATCAAGCAGACTCCAACCTCTCCACAATGGCCAAGACCAGAGAGCTGTGTAAGGACATCAGGGTTAAAATTGTAGACCTGCACAAGGCTGGGATGGGCTACAGGACAATAGGCAAGCAGCTTGGTGAGAAGGCAACAACTGTTGGCGCAATTATTAGAAAATGGAATAAGATCAAGATGACGGTCAATCACCCTCGGTCTGGGGCTCCATGCAAGATCTCACCTCGTAGGGCATCAATGATCATGAGGAAGGTGAGGGATCAGCCCAGAACTACACAGCAGGACCTGGTCAATGACCTGAAGAGAGCTGGGACCACAGTCTCAAAGAAAACCATTAGTAACACACTATGCCGTCATGGATTAAAATCCTGCAGAGCACGCAAGGTCCCCCTGCTCAAGCCAGGGAGCTGAAAGTCTGTATTGCCCAGCGACAGCCCCGAAACCTGAAGGATCTGGAGAAGGTCTGTATGGAGGAGTGGGCCAAAATCCCTGCTGCAGTGTGTGCAAACCTGGTCAAGAACTACAGGAAACGTCTGATCTCTGTAATTGCAAACAAAGATTTCTGTACCAAATATTAAGTTCTGCTTTTCTGATGTATCAAATACTTATGTCATGCAATAAAATGCAAATTAATTACTTAAAAATCATACAATGTGATTTTCTGAATTTTTGTTTTAGATTCCGTCTCTCACAGTTGAAGTGTACCTATGATAAAAATTAAAGACCTCTACATGCTTTGTAAGTAGGAACACTTGCAAAATCGACAGTGTATCAAATAGCCCATTATGGGCTATTAGCAGCACCTCTCTGTATTTTGATACTTTTTGGATGGGGGCTCCCGCAGTGCAAAATGCAATGCTACAGATGCAGGTTCGATACCCGTGCTGGTGTTGTGCGGAAAATAGATTTTTTAAATAATAATAAATAATAATAATACATGTTTTATTTTTTTATGGCGGTTTGATTGTGGGGGAGGAACTAGTAATGTACTATCAAAATAGGGTGTGTGTGCCCCCCCCCCCCCCTTTCTTAACCAGCACGGCTACTACAGCATTCTGCAGCGATTCGCCATCCCATCTGGTTTGGGCTTAGTGGGACTATCATTTGTTTTTCAACAGGACAATGACCCAACACACCTCCAGGCTGCGTAAGGGCTATTTTTTTTTACCAAGGAGAGTGATGGAGTGCTGCATCAGATGACCTGGCCTTCACAATCCCCCATCCTCAACCAAATTGAGATGGTTTGGGATGAATCTCTATTGAACCCAAAAATATGAAAATTCTGGAACCCTATTTTGATAGTAAAATAATTACAACAATTTCCTAGTTGTCAAACTCAAAATTCATGAAAATCACTGGTTTAGGTTGCACATGAAAATATCTAGAAACATTTGTGCTTGAACATGATGTTTGAATAAACCATTTATTTATTTTAGTAGTCTAGTGCACTTTGTAATGAAACACTTTGAATGACTTTAATGACTTTACAAGACAATGACGCTAAACATGTTTTCTATTGCGTGAAACCACAGCAATTGTGGTGCAACCAAATCTTGGTCTTCATTCAGATTACAACTGCTCACTTTCGGTTATTTGAAAACAAAATCATCTCCAAAATATCGTTATTTTTTAAACAAGTCTTAGAAAGTTGGTTGCAATTTCAGGTTAATCCACCTGAAAAGACAGAACAAATAATACCACAAATATTGTTGTGAAACTCAAATATACTAATTGATAAAAAAAAAACGTATTTTATCAACAACAAAAAAATTCAAAGGTATAATTTTTGGAAACAATTTCATAAATAGGACTGGTGGAGTTATGCCACACATGCAGCTAACACAGACATATGGAAATGTCTGCTCTACCCAAATTACAACCAACAAACTGCAGCATTACCACAAAATTGGAAGAGGCAAGTAGAAGGGGGAAAAAGTAAAGAACTTGTCTGTCGGCCCTGCATTAAAGACCATTGGTTAAAGAAAATTGTGATAAAAAAAACATATACCAATTTCATTTAAGAACCAACAAATTGACAGATGTGCCATATAAAATGCTAAATAGTTGGGAAGAGATTTTCGATGTACTTATTCCATGGCACATGGTTTATGAATTGACACGCAAAACAACGCCGGATTCAAAACATCTACATTTTTCAATTTAAATTATTAGACAAAATTCTTGCAACCAATAGAATGTTATATGTATGGGGGATACAATCTTCCCAGCTCTTCAGATTTTGCTGCGAGGAGGCGGAGTCATTAGATTATTTATTTTGGTACTGACCATATGTAGCTCGTTTTTGGTCATAAGTCCGGGAATGGCTGAAGAATTGCAACATTTACCTAGAACTAACGCTGCAGATAGCAACACTGGGTGATTTGAAAAGTCATAGTCAATCAATCAATAATATAGTAATTATTTAGCAAAAATGTTTATCTTTAATTTAACAATCTGTAGAAGCTATGAGAATAGAAAGATTCAGTACTTTTGTGAAGCACAGTTGAAATATCTATGGTAAATAGAATCCAAAATGGATGGTGTTAAGAGATAGATTGGAGGGATTGAATGGAGCTGAAGGGTGGGACTAATAACAACAAGATAACCAATGCAAAATGTATATAGGTTCAGAAATGTTGTGAAATAGCACAGTTACAAATTGAAATCAAACTGGGTGGACATCAGAAATATAGGAAAGACTAAAAACAAACAAAATATAACTATTGTAAAATAGTAAAATGTGTATAATGTGTATATACTGAAGGTAGAAACCTAAGTGTTATTGTTTATCAGTTTACTCCAATTGGGGGACAGGTGTTAGGGCTTGCAGGGAAAATTAAAGGTATATTCTAAAAAAAGAGTGTACAGTTGTCACGCCCTGACCATAGAGAGCTTTTTATTCTCTATGTTAGTAAGGTCGGGGTGTGACTAGGGTGGGTCATCTAGGTGATTATATTTCTACGTTGGCCTAGTATGGTTCCCAATCAGAGGCAGCTGTTTATCGTTGCCTCTGATTAGGGATCATATCTAGGCAGCCATTTCCCCTTTGTGGTTTGTGGGATCTTGTTTTTGTGTAGTGCCTGTTTACACTGCAATTACTTCACGGTTCGTTTGTTTTCTGTATTTGTTTTGGTGAATTTCTTTTATTAAAACATGTGGAGCTCTACGCACGCTGCGCCTTGGTCAAATCATTCTAACAATCGTGACAACAGTTGAAGTCGGAAGTTTACATACACCTTAGCCAAATACATTTAAACTCAGTTTTTCACAATTCCTGACATTTAATCCTAGTAAAAAGGCCATGTCTTACGTCAGTTAGAATCACCACTTTATTTTTTAAAAAAAGTGAAATGTCAGAATAATAGTAGAGAGAACGATTTATTTCAGCTTTTATTTCTTTCATCACATTTTCAGTGGGTCAGAACATTACATACACTCAATTAGTATTTGGTAGCATTGCCTTTAAATCGTTTAACTTGGGTCAAACGTTTCGGGTAGTCTTCCACAAGCTTCCCACAATAAGTTGGATGAATTTTGGCCCGTTCCTCCTGACAGAGCTGGTGTAACTGAGTCAAGATTGTAGGCCTCCTTGCTCGCACACGCTTCTTCAGTTCTGCCCACATATTTTCTATGGGATTGAGGTCAGGGCCTGGTAATGGCCACTCCAATACTTTGACTTTGTTGTTCTTTAGCCATTTCGCCACAACTTTGGAAGTATGCTTGGGGTCATTGTCCATTTGGAAGACACATTTGCAACCAAGCTTTAACTTCCTGACTGATGTCTTGAGATGTTGCTTCAATATATCCACATAATTTCCTGCCTCATGATGCCATCTATTTTGTGAAGTCCCTCCTGCAGCAAAGCACCCCCACAACATGATGCTGTCACCCCTGTGCTTCACAGTTGGGATAGTGGTCTTAAGCTTGCAAGCCTCCCACTTTTTCCTCCAAACATAAAGATGGTCATTATGGCCACACAGTTCTATTTTTGTTTCATCAGACCAGAGGACATTTCTCCAAAAAGTACGATCTTTGACCCCATGTGCAGTTGCAAACCTGTAGTCTGGCTTTTTTATGGCGGTTTTGGAGCAGTGGCTTCTTCCTTGCTGAGCGGTCTTTCAGGTTATGTCGATATAGGACTTGTTTTACTGTGGACATAGATACTTTTGTTCCTGTTTCCTCCAGCATCTTCACAAGGACCTTTGCTGTTGTTCTGGGATTGATTTGCACTTTTCGCATCAAAGTACGTTCATCACTATGAGACAGAACGAGTCTCCTTCCTGAGCAGGTTTAAATTTATCCCCAGGGGGAGGATAAACTCATTTGAGGTAAACCCAATTGCTGCCCAGGAAAAATAAACATCAGTGGTCTAGTGGGGCTGCGGTCTACTAAATCTAACTGCTCCTTGATTCCATGTTTTTTTAAGTGTCTCTCACATTTAGAAATAAATCTAATCTCATAGACAATCAACGCAAATATAATCACCCGTACCAAAAAGATCACTCCCTCATCTCAACACATTCAAAAGCTACTGCCAAAAAAACATACCTCCATTTAAGTTATGGAGCTCATATTCTATATTCCTCAGTACACCTGGTGTTGTACAAACAACACTGTATATACAGTTGAAGTTGGAAGTTTACATACACTTAGGTTGGAGTAATTAAAACTTGTTTTTCAACCACTCCATAAATATCTTGCTAACAAACTATAGTTTTGGCAAGTCGGTTAGGACATCTACTTTGTGCATGACACAAGTCATTTTTCCCAAAAAATTTTACAGACAGATTATTTCATTTATAATTCACTGTATCACTATTCCACAGCTTGGAAATTCCAGAAAATGATGTCATGGCTTTAGAAGCTTCTGATAGGATAATTGACACCATTTGAGTCAATTGGAGGTGTACCTGTGGATGTATTTCAAGGCCTAGCTTCAAACTCAGTGCCACTTTTCTTGACATCATGGGAAAATCAAAAGAAATCAGCCAAGGCCTCAGAAAGAAAATTGTAGACCTCCATAAGTCTGGTTCGTCCTTGGGATCAATTTCCAAATGCCTGAAGGTAGCACGTTCATCTGTACAAACAACAGTACACAAGTATAAACACCATGGGACCACGCAGCCGTCATACCGCTCAGGAAGGAGACAAGTTCTGTCTCCTAGAGATGAACATATTTTGGTGCGAAAAGTGCAAATCAATCCCAGAACAACCCCAAACGACCTTGTGAAGATGCTGGTGGAAACAGGTACAAGGGTATCTATATCTACAGTAAAACAAGTCCAATATTGACATAACCTGAACGGCCACTCACCAACAATCTCAAGACACCAGTTAAAGCTTGGTCGCAAATGAGTCTTCCAAATGGACAATGACCCCAAGCACAAAGTTGTGGCAAAATGGCTTAAGGACAACAAAGTCAAGGTATTGGAGTGGCCATCACAAAGCCCTGACCTCAATCCTATAGAACATTTGAGGGCAGAACTGAAAAAGTGTGTGCGAGCAAGGAGGCCTACAAACCTGACTCAGTTACACCAGCTCTGTCAGGAGGAATGGACCAAAATTCACCCAACTTTTTGTGGGAAGCTTGGGGAAGGCTACCCGAAACGTTTGACCCAAGTTAAACAATTTAAAGGCAATACTACCAAATAATAATTGTGTATGTAAACTTCTGACCCACTGGGAATGTGATGAAATAAATAAAAGCTGAAATAAATAATTCTCTCTACTATTATTCTAACATTTCACATTCTTAAAATGAAGTGGTGATCCTAACTGACCTAAGGCAAGGAATTTTACTAGGATTAAATGTCAGGAATTGTGAAAAACTGAGTTTAAATGTACTTAGCTAAGGTGTACGTAAACGTCCGACTTCAACTGTACAACGTCTATATATTTATTACGTTGTGTTTTATTACTCCACACCCTGATCTTTTTCACCTGTCCTTGTGATTGTCTCCACCCCCCTCCAGATGTCACCCATCTTCCCCATTATCCCCTGTGTGTTTATATCTGTGTTCTCTGTTTGTCCGTTGCCAGTTCGTCTTGTTTGTCGAGTCAACCAGCGTTTTTGTTCTCAGCTCCTGCTTTTCCCAGTCTCTCTTTTTCTCACTCTCCTGGTTTTGACCCTTGCCTGTCCTGACTCTGAGCCTGCCTGCCTGACCACTCTGCCTGCACCTGACCCTGAGCCTGCCTACTGACCTGTACCTTTGCTCCACCTCTGGATTATTGAAACAGAAGAATGATGTTAAGAACATCTCATTTACTCAGCAGCGGGCCCTGCCCAGTCTGTTCTGGACATGTGTTACCTCTTAATGGAGTTGAGCATATCATCATGGCCGTGATGAGTTATAACCTGCTTTTTGACTGTGGGAGACTAGGATTGCTTCCACAACTATTCACCACTGGCTCCTCATTTAGAAACGGCTTTTACCACTCGCATCAACACAATCCACGATAACTCACTTTTAATGCTGTTTTTCCTACTCTGGCTGACCAACCGCATGCTGCTTCCTTCCCCATGGCTGGCTGGTGCAGGTCATGAAACTATATCTTAGAAAAACACTTGGGATTCCCTCTGAAAGTGTCTCTGCTACGCTGCAGGTCCTCATCAAGCGTAGCTTGAGAGAACAGCCTCGTGAGGAGAGAAGGGCCTGCTGGAGAGGAGAGGGCTATCTGAGGAAATGCTCATATTGGACTATATGATTGTTGCCAGCGTCCCCCACCAGTAGTGGTAATTCAGCAAAGACATTGCACTCTACTGCAGGTCACTAGAATAACTTCTCAGATGAACAATGAACAGAGACAATACTTCTATGGACATTTCCAGAATACTGAACATTTCCCCTCTTGGCTTGTGTGGACTGTGGATGATTGGATCAGTGTTGTCCAAGTCAGAGCTAACAATCCTCATGTTAAAGTTTATCCCGGTTTGTATTTTTCTATTCGGACATAACAATAACACTGTATAACACCTTATGACTAAAATAGCTTCCTACTGACTGTACAAGTGTTGTGCCGGACTTCCTTATGAAGGCAACAATGCTCAGACAGAACAGACCACTAATGAAAACAGGATGACACCTGACAACCTTGAAGACGTGACAATGTCGGTCTTTGCTGAGACAAAAGTTGGACAATGTGTGGCGCGGAAGTGTAAAGAGGATTTGACGTGGTTCAAATGAAAGAGCTAATTGTGATATAATGGTAATCACATTAAGCAACAATAAGCAGCTTTTTACTCAGGACTGGAGCATTTCCCTCCTGCCACTATTTATCATGGTTTACCAACAGTGTGTGGGGGACAAAATATGTCAAGAGTGTCTGGGCCAATTAATGACAGGAAGATGGCGTCTGGTGATGGCATGATGTCACATCCTGTTGAGGTGCTGTCCAGGTGGTCAAGTGTTTGCCCGTTCAGGTAACTCAAGCCATACAAATATGATACAACTCTGAATCATCAGTCTTGTGTAACCATTCCCCTGATTGTGCTTCTCTTTATAATTCATAATTTGTACTGAAGAACACATTTACCCAGAACTTCAGTGCACCATACTATAATATGGGATTCCTCAGCCTTTTGTTGTTGATGGGCCATATCATCAACAAAAGGCCACAATCTACCATACCATAGAAGTTACTGTAATGACTTACCAATAATTGATCCCATATCTCAGGAGCGGAGGAGCTCTCTGTACTCTTAATCAATCCCCTGAAATGGCAGTAGGGGTTTCTCTGGCTACCTCCCCCCTAAAGGGCCCACCGTGGAGGAAACCAGATCTGCCCACAATGATGAATGGACATCATTAATGTTGTTCATCTGTTTACCTTTTTCTCTGCAATCTGGGAAAATGAGGGGTCACCAGCAAGAGGGAAATGTGCTTACTTTGGCACCCCAGTTCCTGCGAGCCACCCATTTGGTCCTCAGAACATCAATAGCCACTGTGGAGTGTGCTGGGGACTCATTTACTACAAGTTGACCTGACGACCTTCCGCACTACTTTCTACTGGAGCACTCTTCACAACGGCCATTGTTTTGGCGTTTTGGTTAGGATTGTTTTGTATCACTATTCCAAATTCCTTCACAAAATAAACATGGACTTATTACATTGGCTTTCTGCTCTTAATGGTCTCCTAGATTATCTATCACTCATCCACACAGAATGGAGGAACCAGCTCATTTTCCACTCACTACTCCGCTTAAATGTCATGTGATGGAAAAGGTCATTGGGACAGTGTTCTTAATGAAGGAATAATGTAACATTAAGCCAAGGGCACTTACCAGTACTGGCACATATTAGGTAATGAGCAAAATAATTATAAAACGGTTTGGATGGTTATAGATTCAGTAAGATGTTTTAGGTCCATTGTGGCAATTTTTTAGGTTTATCACCGAAATCTAACATTTGAATGTTTATTACTTGAAATGTAAACGTGGCTTAATAAATGTTTTGTCCTAACAGATAATCTTGAATTCTATTCATTCTTTGAATCGTTTTTGGAACAAAAAAAACAGTTCTATCTTACTTAAACAAAACATGTGATCAGAGCAGGAATTTGACTTCCTCTTGTCTAAACACATGGACAAGCGTCAGAATATTTGACATGGGACAAGAGAGCACAAGGATAACATTGAACCTCCAGCACTATGGTTTGAGCTAAATCACTGCAGGACCCAGGGTTGTTTCAGGGGACGACCGACAGTGTAAAGATTCATCTGCCTTTAGAGCCCAGTCACTCTCAACAGGTTTGCTTGTCCTGTTAGCATATATTTATACTGCAAACTGATTGAGGGAGCTAATTAGCTCTTATCAGACAGTGCACCTTTAAAAACAGACCTAAATCACTGGACAGATGGTGAGGCAGCAGAGGCATAGATAGCTCTGTACTGAGTGTCTGCGTCGGTCCTCTGAACAAACACAGCCCATGGCCACTGTTGTTGTCGTACGGGATGACCACTGTTGGTTTAAGCCCTCCATTTTCACAAGTTTTTACTTATTTTTCTTTCCGTTTATGCAAAACTGTGAAAACACACAAAGTCCACAGTCATGGCTGATGATGCTGATATGTGTCAGTGTGATTGCATTGGATGACTTTAGGACGTTGATGAGTTATATATTTGTTCCCATCCCTCCATACGTTGTCTGGAATACACTTTATCAAATTTGTCACCAATATGACATTCATGCTTCAGATTTTGAATGCATGAATAATAGAGAAGCACAAAGAATCTTTGAGTTAAACCGATCCATAATCGTGTTTTGGCTGAAGTACACGTGTGATATAGGACACTGGGGATATATCCTGTCCAGTGTGCTGTTTTGGTAAAAAAGTGAGGATGTTTGGATGACTAGATATAAAGATGAATATTGCTATGAAGAAAGAATCTGACAGCCCAAACAGGAGTGGCTCGTGGTGGTCCTTAGGGTGGACATGATTATATACATCTGTGTTGTAATTCTATGGCATTCTTTGAGGAGGAGTTGTTTATCATCCATGTCCATTTGCACTGACCCATGGTCCGTTGAGCTGGGGTGGGCATGTAGGTGGTGGTAGGGTGGGATTGCTGGGTCTCCTCAGAGTGTCTAAAATGTTTACAAACACCATCATCCTAAGTGTGGTCTGTACAATAGCGGACAGCGGTGGAATCATTCAGCGCTGCTGGAGGAATGTGTGGAAGACAAGTGAAGAATCTTTGCATTCCTGTGCTACTGCAAACACAGGAGTCCCATACAGAAGATTAACTCTTTGTGTCAACAGTCAAGGAATCTCCCTCTCCCAGACCCAACTAAATATAAAAGCCCATCTCTCTTAAAGAGAAAATCTCCATTCATCCTGGATCCTGAACCCATGGAGAAGGGTATTAAATGCTCCTGTTAAAAGGGAATATACATGTTTGCTTTGCTCCAATGAATCTGTACATCCTGAGTACTTTCAGTGACACTTTCTCAGCCAGAGGATGTCATGGTTGGAAACAAGAACCTTCTGTATCTCACAGAAGTACCAGGATTCTCATACCCAAGAGACTGAAAATGGATCAACTGTGCAACATCAACAATAACATACTTTCACAAAAGCTGCCTTGGTGGTACACTATTTCTTTTTTTGTTGCATTGTGGGACTAATCAGTCTCCATGAAATCAGACTATGGAGTGGGTTGGGGTGGGGAGAGAGGATATATAGTTTGACAGTGACAAAGAACATAGTGTCCTTTCTAATGAAAATGTGACACTCATTCTGTATGTTGTCAAATTTGTAATGTCTACATCCTAACAGCCTGACAATTAGGGATCATTTTAGTCTTCCTAAACAGTGACATATGGTTGAGAAGAGCCTGAACTCTCCAACAAATGTCAAATGTTTCATACAATTATCAAGAAGTTGGGGCTATGAATGGAAAACTCTACCCCATAACAAAACAGCATATACTGTACCTTCACGAGTTCTATTAAGTATTTCCAAGGAGGAGAGAAGGAGGAGTGTATCAAGGCTAGCGGGAGATGGAGGGAAACTGGAGGGGAGGGGATTTCAATGGGCAACATGTAGAGAGAGGCAGTGAGAGGCAATTAATAGCAAGTATGTCACTTTACCAGGAAATGAACAGAGCAAGAAGACAGTTCAAATTGACCAGGTTACAAAGTGTGACAGCTGGCTCATCGTGCACTTTTTGAATGTATATATAATTGCAACTTTTGGAAAGATATTTATAGATTGTTGGACTTGCTGATTTGGTAGACAGTTCTGCTTAACATATATTTTGTTTTTGTAAGCTACTTTAAAAAGGCAACAATATTACTGTATTTTTTTTTGTGTCCATTACTTTTTTGTTTTTGCATATTAAATTACACAAATGCATATCAACTTACTTTCTGAGAGCATTTTTCTGTAGCCTGGTCAACTCGTCAGGTTACACTTATCCCGCATGACGACGCGCTCATTGCCTCACGATTATTGAAGAAGGAACGAGCGAGAAGTGTCTCCTCTGCAATTTCTTCTCTGGACTGGAGGGTCATTACCAGAATATCTACGCGGTTTATATGCACTTTGGTGGATTTCGCTTGCATTGTAAAACTTCCTCATCTTGCCTTCTGACAAGAAACACGAAATGAAACCCTTTGCTTCATTCGTCATCCAGATTGCGGTGACGTTCCAACTTCAGCTTTCACCTGCTCAGGTATGTTATGCTTCAATATGCTATACAGAACTCAATACAAATGTTATAATCATTTTAATTTTTATTCAAGATACGATTCATAGCCCAGGCTATCCAGTTTATTGCGATATATCAATGCGGCACATGATTGGCCCATATATTTGAGGATAGGCCTAATAAATTATTATTTGTATGATTATAATGACAATTATGATTATAGTTTTTCATATTATTAACAGGATAATATTAATAATATCTATATATGTTTTTATTACACTGGTATTGACATATCAGATTAGCCTATCTATGAACTTGACGAACACTTCTTTCTAACAGGCTCAGCAGAAGCCTTTCAGACCACTATGTGTGATGGCTCATTGTGTCTTGATACTATGATCCCTTTTTGAACGCGTGCCATGCTGAAACAGTTGAGTCATGAGGTGGAACGTGACAAACTGCATCCCTCTCTGCCTCAGACATTAGAGGTTTTCACAGGGGTTCCAGGCTAATTGAAAGACTTTATGAATGATATGCAGTAATGGATATCTTCAGTATGTTCACTGATTTCTTTATGAACGGTTCAGATGAAACTCTGCCTGCCTCTGACCACTCTCTCTGTCCCTCAGCCTAATTAATTTCATCTGCCAATTTCAGAGTTAGAAAAGAAAACCATTGTCTTCAAATGTCCACCTCCAGGAAGGCAGGGGAGGTATGAGTATCAGAGCCTGGTATTTCTGTTAGATGTTTAGAGACTTGGCAATGTCACTCTGGTCAAAATGGCATGAAAGTGCAGTAACAAGAAATTCACCTCTCTGCACTTTTCACCTCACCTGCTACAAGCTGTAATTGTCTCTCCATCTTTCCTCTCAGCTTGATAACCGGAGAATGCACAATAATGTCTTCTGTGACTATACAGTATACTTATTATCACAAAGCTGGTCTGTGTTTTCTGCCTTAGCGTTGCCCGACTTTAGCCTTAGTCCCAAAATGTATGGCAATACATTTTCCCGGAACTGATAGTGAGGCCCCATTCAAAGTCTTGTGCCATGCTGCAATAACACTTAAAAGTGGACGTGCCACCGGACATTGGCAGATGTGTTCCTGCATCAGAGAGCCCATTCAGTCTCTCTCTTCCTCTTAAGGTGAGCAATTGCTGGCTCTGTCTACACTGGCCTCTCATGTTTAATGCAGAGCAGGTCGCCTCCCAGGGCCCATTCACAACCATTGTCTCACTGTTCATAGACTGACTCTGCCTATTGGTCTGAATGGCACTGCAGTGGCTGCCCTGTGCCAGCAGGCGTTGTGTGAATGAGGATACTTGAGTTTCATTGCACTGAGACTCAGCTGCGCTTGAAGCATGGGGCGACCAGAGCTGCACGTCCCTCTGGGTTTTCCATGCAGAACAGAGCCCTGGGTCAGAACTCAGAGGGAGAGACTGGCTGGCTGGCTACTACAGTAACAGGAGTCAGTAGGAGAGTGGGAGTTTGGGAGGCAAGAAGAGAGGCAGAGGCAGGGGCAGAGGAGAGGCAGAGGAGAGGCAGAGGAGAGGCAGGGGCAGGGGCAGAGGAGAGACAGAGGAGAGACAGAGGAGAGGCAGAGGAGAGGCAGGGGCAGAGGAGAGGCAGAGGAGAGGCAGGGGAGAGGCAGGGGCAGAGGAGAGGCAGGGGCAGAGGAGAGGCAGAGGAGAGACAGGGGCAGAGGAGAGGCA
This sequence comes from Oncorhynchus mykiss, assembly GCF_013265735.2. NCBI lineage: Eukaryota > Metazoa > Chordata > Actinopteri > Salmoniformes > Salmonidae > Oncorhynchus > Oncorhynchus mykiss. The sequence goes on from NC_048583.1 coordinate 42,279,636, forward strand.
GGGGCAGAGGAAAGGAAGAGGCAAAAGAGAGGCAGGGGCACAGGCAGAGGAGAGGCAGAGGCAGGGACAGAAGAGAGGCAGATGCAGGTGCACCGGAGAGGCAGAGGCAGGGGCAGAGGAGAGGCAGGGGCAGAGGAGAGGCAGGGGCAGAGGAGAGGCAGGGGCAGAGGATAGACAGGGGCAGAGGAGAGGCAGGGGCAGAGGAAAGGAAGAGGCAGAAGAGAGGCAGGGGCACAGGCAGAGGAGAGGCAGAGGCAGGGACAGAAGAGAGGCAGAGGCAGGTGCACCGCAGAGGCAGGGGCAGAGGAAAGGAAGAGTCAGAAGAGAGACAGGGGCACAGGCAGAGGAGAAGCAGAGGCAGGGGCAGAAGAGAAGCAGAGGCAGGTGCACCAGAGAGGCAGGGGCAGAGGAGAGGCAGAGGCAGAAGAGAGGCAGGGGCACAGGCAGAGGAGAAGCAGATGCAGGGGCAGAAGAGAGGCAGAGGCAGGTGCACCAGAGAGGCAGAGGCAGAAGAGAGGCAGGGGCACAGGCAGAGGAGAGGCAGAGGCAGGGGCAGAAGAGAGGCAGAGGCAGGTGCACCGGAGAGGCAGAGGCAGGGGCAGAGGAGAGGCAGGGGCTTGCGGAGAGGCAGGGACAGGGGCAAAGGCAGGGACCGCCACATCATAAATACTAATCCACATGGTCAGCTCATGGCCTGCTTAGTCAAAACATGAGGGGTGAGAAAATCCAGCTCTCTTAACATGTATCAGGTTAAGCTGGTGTCCCCAGTTTGGAAACAGATGGGGAATGTAAACTACACAACCATGAGATACAACATACAGTAAAGGAAGCCTTTAGAATAAACACTGAAAACATATATAAATGCAACATGTAAGGTGTTGGTCCCATGTTTCATGAACTGAAATAAAAGTTCCCAGAAATGTTCCATATGTACAAAAATATTATTTCTCTCAAATTTTGCGAACAAATTTGTTTACATCCCTGTTAATGAGCATTTATACTTTGCCAAGATAATCCATCCACCTGTCAGAAGTGGCATATCAAGAAGCTGATTAAACAGCATGATCATTACAATGGTGTACCTTATGCTGGGGACAATTAAAGGCCACTCTAAAAGGTGCAGTTTTGTCACACAGCACAATGCCACATATATCTAAAGTTTTGAGGGAGCGTGGAATTGGCATGCTGACCACAGAAATATCCACCAGAGCTGTTGCCAGAGGATTGAATGTTAATTTCTCTACCATAAGCCACCTCAAACAGCGTTTTAGAGAATTTGGCAGTACGTCCAACTGGCCTCACAGCAGTTTGCTGATGTCAAAGTAGTGAACAGAGTGCCCCATGGTGGTGGTGGGGTTATGTTTTGGGCAGGCATAAGCTCTGGACAACGAACACAATTGGATTTTATCTATGGCAATTTGAATGCGAAGAGATAGCGTGACAAGATCATGAGGCCCATTGTCGTGCCATTCATCTGCCACCATCACCTCATGTTTCAGTATGATTCATTATGTTGCGTTTATATTTTTGTTCAGTGTATACTGTATCTCACTTCTCAATGTCACCTTGCTACACTGTACTACATTAAAACAGTGCTTTTCTGGGAGAGGAAAAGGCTGGAATGCTTCTGTTAAACTTCTGCCCTGCTAATGCTGAATACAGTCAATGCTGTTAGAGGGACTGCCGGGTAAATCCTGAGTGTTTATCCACAGTGCTGTAGTGTTGGTCCAGTTTATGTTTCCAGATTACCGCAAAATTGTCAGATGAGTGTAAAACCGTCTTCCTGCAGTTATTCCAAGATAAGGCATTTTACTTACCCTTTTAGGAGTTGTGATATGCTGCTTTGACATGTAGCAATAAATTATTTCCAGATGTCTCACACAGTAGCCAAAGGAGGATTATCAGGATTTTCTCCTTCTTCCCCATCCCACACACTTCATGATGAATTCATCATATGCAGCATTCCTGGGGAACTCCCTGCGTTAATCTCTGAGGATAACAATCAGATCATAATGTGTCTTTTTGCACGTCTTCATCTAACCAGAAACATTAAATCTTACTGAATGTGACGTGTCACTTGAGTACCATGTCTGGATGGACTCTAGGTAATGGCCTATTTGAGCAAGCTTAAACAAGGTACCGAAACTTAAACAAAGTGCTTATGCTTTGGACACAGTGTGCTGTTTGAGGTCATCCTCAATAGGGTTAGCCTAGGATACACTGAGTGGACAGAGTCATGCTGCTTATGTGAAGAGGAGGTCTGGGATGTAGGTATCTACCCTGCTGGGCCCACAGTAAACCATTCTTCAGGCAGGCCAACTAAAATGGAAAAGCAAACATTGGCCATGTGGTTGGGGAGACCATGTATAAATGTCCCTCTCCTGCTCTGGCTCTTTCAGGCTGGAGTGTTTCCCCTCTCTGAAATATACACTCTTAATTGATGATGATGGTTTCTCGTCAGTGTCGTGGCTGCCACTGTTGACAAAGTTTTTTTTATGACTCTCACTGTGACTCCTGTCCAATATGAGAGTTCAGGCTGACTGGGCCATGAAGAGAAGCGTTTACAAACCTGGGCCGATTACTCATCCTGCTCCTTTCATATGAACAAAGGTGCACCTAAAAAGGAACTTGTGCCGTGCTTGACTGTGTAAACGGTATGAAATGGCTAGCTAGTTAGCAGTACTTGCTAGTAGCGTTCAATCGGTGACGTCACTCGATCTGAGACCTTGTAGTAATTTTTTCCTTCGCTTTTGTGGAGTGATCATTAATGATGCTTCGTGGAGGACCATTGTTGATGTGTTCAAAGCGTGCCTGGTTCAAGCCCAGGTTGGGGCAAGGAGACGGACGGAAGCAAACCTCTCACAGGTGCTGGTGTGAATGAATGTGTGTCTGTCTGTGCTTCTCTGTGTGTGCATATGTTTAAGTGTGTACTTTTGTCAGCAATCCATTTATTAGAGCCAGTCAGAGTTGTAGATGGGTTATCTCAATACAGTCCGGGTGGGTTTCCCTTTTGAACAGTGGTGGCCTGGCTGTCTCACTGTCTGATGATCATCCAGTCATCAACCCCCTCTTTCATAAGGTACACATTCCCCATGTTTGCCATCTACCAGTTGTGTTGCTCACATTCCATATATTTCCTGCTCTGTCTTTCCTGTTGTATGCATTATTAGCACTTACTGCCCTGGGCACAGAGATGGAGGGTACTGACTGTGGTGAGTGTAAAATAACAACAGCAGCGCTGTGTGTGTACCAGCACTGACATCCTATCTGCACTAGCTGCA